>NC_046606.1:7777353-8077353 GCF_011750605.1 Drosophila busckii
CTATATTTTCATAGCTTGTAAGCCATAATTATTGGCTAAAAACTTACATTAATTGAAAAATATTATTTAAGCGCAGCTTTGAATGCTTTGATTTTTATTTTTGGCACGCCTCTAATACCATTTTTTTATGCACATTTAATATTTTCAACATTACACTTGCAGCCCTGGCGCGCTTGCTTTATTATATGCGACATATTAAAAATCATTTTTAGTATTTAACTGACAAGCTGCTCAATGAGCAAAATGATTAAGCACGTATTGATTTTAATTGCTTTATTTAATGCGCGCGAGCTGCTGGCCGTAAGTACTTTTTACTTTACTATTATATTATTTTATTTTATTTATTTGCTGTTTAATCGAATAGAAAAAACTTCAATTGCAAAATGACGGCTGCAAACATAATCCCAAACATTTTAATCACGTCAATATAACGGCGTTTAACAATAGCATTTATATTGAACTCGATATGAAAAGTCAAGTGTCAAGCGGCTTCAAAATTAATGTGGATTTACAACATCGTTTGCCAAACTTCAAGCGTTACAATAGCATTTTTAACTATGATATGGACGTTTGTCGCTTGCTCAAGTCGCTGCGCAGCAGCCTCTATAAGAAATGGCTAAGCAGCGTGCATGAGTATGGCAACTTTACAAAGAAGTGTCCTGCTCCTGCGGGCTACTATTATGTTAGAGACTGGCAGCTGAACGAGGATTTGGTGCCAGCGTTTATCTTATCGGGTCAATATCGCTTGAATGTCTATGCATATTACGGACGCCGCAATACAAGCTCTGAGGATATGTTTCTGGATTGTACGATGCTTTTAAATATTGTATAATAATCGTTAATTTGCCTTCAGTAGAACTGCTAAAAATATAATTTCTTAAGCTATTAATTTTAGATTTTCTAAATACAATTGCATATTAGTTTATTATATTAAATAAATAAGCAACAAAGCAACTTAGGTTGAGTAAGCAAAGCTCCCAGTAGAGTATTTAAATAAATAATTCCATTTTGCGTACTATATTTTTTATTAGTAAACATCACAGCATAATTATAATTAGCCGTTGAATACAAAAAGTAATTATTGCTATAGTTGAACAAAAAATATACTATTTATAATTGTAACAAGTAAACACAATAATTAGCTCAATGGTAAAAAACATATTAAGGCCAGTTAGCCAAATCGCATAAATTTCAAATTAGCTATTGCACTAAACATTGTATTGCAAAAAATCAAATTAAAGCAAGCAATGTATATTAGAATGCTGCAGCGAAAGTTTTGGCTGTATAAAGAAACTAGCTTAGCTTGGAATTGTATATTAAAGTCAAATGATTCTAAATGCGACGCATTGACTGCAAAACGCGCCTAGAAGCAGGCAACATTTATTTACACAAACTGTTGGTAAATATTGTAGCGAGACTCAGTCAGTCAGTCAGTTAGGCTGGCTGGCTGGTTGCTTGACAAGCAACTCTCATCCGATATGCAGCCAACGTGGATTTTGTTTACCCATCGTTGCATGTTGTAGTCGCAGCTCGTATTTATGTACACGACTCACTGTGCGGAGAACAATTGCACGTAATTCTGCTTACGACGTAGCATTGCAACAATGCAACAACCGTACGTAGCTGGCATTGCCGTATTTTTTGTTTTGTTTTATGCGCAACGCTTTTTTTTTTTCTATTTGGCCTGCGGTTGCGGCCAGACTGACTGTCAGTCGCATAGACATGCGCGTCAGTTGAGGCGACCTCTGTGCCCTTAATCAGAAAAAAAAAAAAAAAAACTAAGGCGCTATTTTCAATTGTCGTTTGCGTCGACATTCAGACAGGCTGGCCAGGCTGCTGTCTGGCTGTGTGTTCTGACCAAAAAGAGCAACTATGCTGCTTTTTTTTCTTAGCATCTTTGCTTTGCTTTCACTCAGCGCGCCTGCATATTGCATTTATTTACATAGGCCTGACTGGCTGGCTGACTTTTGCTTTAAAGCGCTTAGCTTAGCCCCAACTAAACTCGATTCCCTTTAGAGGCTGCAGCTGTCAATGTTTGTATGTGAGTGAGTCTGTGGCCTGCTGCTTGTTCTTTCTCGTCTTATATGCTACTGCTATTTACACATGCATTTACGTGCTGCTGCCCCGTTGCTGCTGCTGCTGCTGCTGCTGAGTAAATAGGCACACAGGTTGCAGGTTGCAGTGTTGCAGCCACAGCTCGTGACCATCAATACTATATAAGCGTGTGCCTGTGACTTTTCATGCGAGTTTACTTACTTTAGCTTGCATTTATATATGTGGCTGGCTGCAAATGTCACCATGCCATCGAGTTAAAGTTGTCCTTTTGCTCTAATGACGTATCTCGTTAGAAGTCTTTGAATGAAAGTGCAGCTGTTGAGGCCTTTGAATTGTATACAATTCGTGCTAAATGTATGTTTAGGCATTCAGCTTAAAGTCAACTATGCTAGGAGCTGGATTAATCCTTAACTGGTTATTCTTTAGATTTGTAAATTAAAATTACGCTTAGATATTCGTAATCGAACTCAATTAAATTCTTGCATATCCTTTAAGATTAATTCAGAGAATTGTTACTGCTTTTGGAATAAAAGCTCAGCAGTGCCACATTTATTAAAAAAAATATATATCTTATTTAATATAATAAACAGTTTGTTTTGCTTACATATTTAGCTTTGTTAAATGATTTTTTTATAAAGTTGATGCTTGTAAAGATTTCTGCTATTTCAAGCGTTAATAGCTTCAGCATAGAATTAGCTTTGATCAATAGCTGCCTGGAAATTCTTTCAATAAATAGTAGTATTGACTTCCATAGTTAGTTCCTATGCCAATTCAAAGCTTTGATGAACTGCTCACTGATTGCGCAGTTAACTCTCAAGTGCCAAAATGAAATGCGTAGTCAACAGTTTAGACCACAATTTTTGATTTCACAGCAGAGTGCAGACAGTTATTTCTTATGGGTGTACGTAATATTTTCAATATATAGTCTCTCTAGCTTTGTGACTTTTTGTCTGTGCACTCTAATTTAAACAGCAATCAAAAGTGCAACGAAGTAAAACGTTTTCACACTTGGCACTTGGCAATATTTTGCAGGCAAACATGCTGACCCCAAAATAAATACGATGAATGCAATGCTCTGACTCAGACTCAGGACTCAGTCGTGCGCGCCAAAAGAAGATGTTGTCATCATAATGTGCACCAAGCAGCTGCTGGGTAATCAGCCCAGATGCCTACAAAATATGCAATGCGAAAAATCAACACAGCAGCAAGACGATGACGATGACGATGACGACGACGACCTCAATTACCCTCGTTTTGCAATGCGAAAAGAGTGTTGGGGCCCAGCACTGTGTAAAGAAAAGAAATCACAAGCGTTGCTGCTGCTGCTGCTGCTGCTGCCATCAAAAATTTGTCACCTAGTCCCCAATGCAAGAGGCGGCAATGCGAAGTGGCACTAAGCAAACAGCTCGACTATGGACTCAGGCCATATATTTCCATGTGTGCGTGTGTGTGTGTGTGTGCATGTAATTGAGCCTAGAGATATGCAACGATTGCAGGTTATTGTTGCTGTTGTTGTAATCGACACTTGGGCGGCAACAAACCCTAGAAAATTTCTACGCTGCGTTTGCGCGCTCTCTTGCAAATTGCAGCTGTAGGGGCAAGGATTGCAGCAAGCAACTCTTGGCTGGAAATATGCAATGCTGTGATTGGATTGCGCAGCTTGCGCTCATAAAGTTTGCATGACTGCCGCTGATTGGTGCAGCGCGGCTTAAGGGCAGCTTCCAATGCGCATGCGGTGTGAGAGAGGGAGAGAGTGAGAGAGCGCGCATCATAGAGCGCCAGCGTAGTGCTCAGCAAATAGTAGGAGCGCCCTACGTACTGATTGTCCTGCTTTCTTTTTTTTTTTCTTTTTTGCACTGCTGACTATTTGCCTTCGTTGTCTGGCTGGCTCTGCCTCTGTGTGTGTGTGTGTGTGTGTGTGTGTGTTTGTCTGTGTCGGTGATTAAAGCTTAGTGCGTGGTGAGAAATGGTTGGGGAAGCGCCTCCTGCTGCTGCACTGGTGGTGGTTTTATTTATATTTTTAAGCACTTGTGCATGTGTTAGTGCATACTAATTGCATTGGAATGCTCAAGCACTCAATCCAGGTGTTTGTGTTTGCATTCGCTTTTCAAATGTTTACATTGATTGCATTTCAATTAGGCGCAAGCAAAGCAAAAGTTTACTTCAAGACATGCATAGCTTAAAGCCTGAAAATAACTATTAAGATAATTTTTAAATTTAATAATATTGTTGTAAAATAATTTGTATTGATATAAAATAATGCCAATTGATTTTGAATCACAACTTTTTTTTATATTACAGCTCAAGCAGCGCTCATGGGAATAGCTTTGGTGTAGACTTTGCTCTCACGCGCGCTCTCGCTCTCTCTCACTCTCGCAAAAGTCAAAAGTCTACACCGAACGTGGCGAATTTCCTGTGTTACAGTTTCCAAAAAGCTTTATGCACTGACAAAAAACAAACTAAATTGTATAAAAAAATGTAACAATTATAAGCTATGTTCTGGATTTTATTTATATTTGAATTATTTTTTATAGTACACTTAACCCACTTAATTGTTGTTTGAATTTTGTTTCATTATATTAACTTATTATATATTAATATAATTATAAACTATTTTTAGTAAAATTGAAAATGATTAGCAATAGTTTGAACCTTATATTTCATATAATTTTTAATAATTTAATTATTTTTCAAGTCTTTAAGTAACTAAAATGTTTTTCGCTTAGCTGTTAATTGCTACAAAATAAAACGAAGTAACCTTTTAGTAGACATTTGAACATACAGACTAGGCATATAAAATTAAAATTAAAATGTATTTATAATTTTATTCATTGCAAATGGTTTTTAATAGATTTTTGTATAGAACTTGTAACACACTTAGTTGCAATTTGTTGCTTGCATATTTTCATAACAGCTGCTATACAAATTTCGCACTGTGTATTTACTGCAAAGCTTTTCAGCGAAATGCTGATAGGTTACTGCGTGGAGAAGAGAAAGCGAATGAGGGTTGTTGTACTTGTTGCCATTACTCGTATGCGGCGAATTCCAGCAGACAACATGTTTGAACTTTACTGCCCACAGTTTTGATTTTAAAATTGTAAATTAAATAAAAACTATATACAATAATTATTATAAAAGCTGAGCTAAATTTGCTTGTAGTTATTATTGAAATAAAATTATAGTATAAATTGTTTGCTTGGCGAACGCTCTCTTCGCTTACAGGTTGCATGCTGAGAATGCAACACATCTTCATTATTGGTCCAGGCGACATCGGCTGGCTGCATTCGTCGTTGGCCTGCTCGTTATTTGCCGAGATAAGCACTTGGCCAACAAACACTATGAAGGAAATAGCAGCAGTAGCAGCAGCAGCAGCAGCAGTAGTTGTTGGTAACAAGCAGTAACCGCCCGTTGCCGCCCTGTTGCTCCTCAACATTGCCATTGTTGATTTGCCGGCTCGTTGTGTCGTGTGTCCTGCGTCGTCTGTTGTCGTTGTCGTCGTTTAGCTCGGCAGCTGTCGCTCGTGCATTGTGTAAGGTTCGTGCTGGTTGCATATTCGCATACTGTGGCGTTGCCAAAGCAGCAGATTTTTTCGGAATGCGTTAAGGATCAGTTTTGCGCGAAATACGGTTACGAAAGGTACATGACGACAAAGAGCCGGCGTCTAAGCAAACATTTCCTCTGTTTCTTGTGAACAGTGTCTACTAAAGTGTGTTTAATTTTGTACGCGTGTGTGTCACTGTGTGTGTCCTTTTTGTACTTTCTATTGCATACATTTGCGGGCGCATATTAATGAAATCAGCAAACTGACCTATGCCAAGTCTTTTGTGGTAGCACAGCTTTGACTATGTAACTGACCTAGGTTTAGCTTTAACAACTAAATAGCCTACAGGACAATACAATAAATTTTTGGAGAGACACTAACGGGTTAGACCATAGAGACTGCATTGAGAATCTTTGACAAGCTTACTTAATTATAAAAAAACATATTAATAAGCTGTACTTATAGCAATTGATTTACCTAACATATCATTTGCAAATTTCTAAGCTGGCATTAATCAAAATTGAACATTAAATTAAGCAGAAACTTCTGTATCGCTCGCTTAAATGTTAACGGTTGTGAATATTAAATAATATAAAAACTATACTTAACTCAAAAACACGGCTTAAGTAACTTAGCTTCAGCTTATTTCCATGCTAATTGTTTATGTAGATCAATTTAAACGCTAGTTTTAGATATATGTGAACTAAAAATATTCAAACGAATACTTAACTAGTTAGGTTAAGTGAGTGTTAAGTGCAAAGTGAATAAAATAAACTAAACATTAATAAATTTGACGTTTTGTTCAATGAAATTCAATTAAAACTGATTGAAATTAAAATATTCGCATAATAAAATATTCATGCGTTAACGGGTAAGCAATTCATTTTATAATTAATAATAATATTAATATGTGGATTTTTGCTAAATGTAAAAGTTACCTTAGATTACGCATACGCAACGTTCGCTTCGTTTTTCGAGCTTTTTTAAAGCTATTTATTTGTTGATCAGTCGCTGAAACATTCTTTAGCAAATTATAATAAATGCGACTTGCAGAATTACAATTTCAGGTTTTAAATATAATGAATTGTTGCGGATTTGATTTGAATTGAACTATGAAATTTAAGACAGTTAACAACAATTAATTAATATTTATTTTGATTACTGTATTAATTTACAATTATTTACATTAAAGTTAAAGAAAATATTTATTTGCAGCTCAAATGAATAAACGTTTTTTTTAAATTTATTTAAATGCTTCGAATTTGTAGATATAATTATCAAACTCTTCACATTTAAATTCAAAATTTAAAAATATGCATACAATATCTATATAATCCTTTACAATAAATATATTAATATGAATAAAAAACTGAAATTGAAAAGCAATTAATAATTGGCAGCTATGCATTAAGCAGTAATGCATCAATGAATTAATTAAATTAACTGAAAATTTGCTAATATATGTATAATATCTATTTATTTTATGAATTAGTTGTTTCTCTTTCACTTACTTTGATGACTTCGACATAAATTATTATTATTAAAATTAAAATCAAACCCAACTATAAATTTTTAGGAATTCAAAAGCCAATTTCTATGCCAATATTAAACAATTTTAAGTGCCACGCTCTAGCGTTAACCCATTTATGGTTACCATTCCACTTTCCGTCACTGCAGTTGCAATTAAAATCTAGACAAAAATCGCTGCTGGGCCTTGGGAGTGCAAAGTCAGCAAAATGCGTTTGGCTTTGGCTTTGGCGACTCTCGCCCAGACAAACGTCAATTTTAGCAATTTCAGAGTTGACTGCATTTTCATGCACAACGAGTGCATCAATTTTCCAGGGCTCTCATGTAAGTGAATTTTTACATTGATCTGCCTAAATCGTTGTCAGACTATGTAGCTTAGTGTAGTGTGTGTGCGTGTGTGTGAAATGAATTGCATAAATGTGCAAGATGTTCAAGTGATTTGAAGTGAAATGCATAAATTGCAGACAGAATGAGATGCATATTCTATTGGAGTAGAGCATAAATTGCTGTGTCATTAAATCAATTGATAAACACCGAAAGGATTTGCCTTAAAGTGTTGCAATTGGCAGTCGATTATTAAATTTGATGAAGCAGAATTAAAACAATATATAGCTAACATTGAAAATAAACACAAATTTCAATTTGTTAGGCAATTGCAAAATTTAAGCAACTTAACACATTGCTATGAAACGCTCGTTTTAATATTTCGTTACGCTTTGAGTTCAATTTCCAAATACTGCTCAGAAAATAATCAAAACATTTTGTTTAAAATCAACGCATAGCCAGTGATAAAAACAGTTGCAACGTAAACAAAAGAGAAAGAACAATATAAATGTTGACAAAAAGCGTAAAAATACGAACAGCTCAATGAAAATGACACAACATGTAACCAAAGAATAAAAACTCATTCGAAAAAAAGCAAAAGAGAGAGACAGAATGAATGAAGGACCAGTCCCTGGCCCATGCAAATAAATATGCCGTCCAAAGGCAATCAAAGTCTCTGTTCCCTTCAATTTCTCTGTATAAAGCCGCAGTTGTCGATATTTGATTTGAAAACATTTCGCAAAAATGCAACGAAAATGAATTTTTTTTTCGTTCATTGTTGCCGTTTTTTAATTTTATTTTGAATAGTCGGCAGCAGTCGCTACATCCTAAAAATAAATAACAACAGACGGTTGCAGCAATTACAATTTGGGCAGACATTTAGCTACTTTTTGTTTTATTTTTATATTTGCTGAAAACAATATTATTGTTTTTTCGTCACTTGATGTTTTAATTTGTAGGCAGCCAGTTTAAAAGTATTATTTGGCAAAGCAAATAAAATAAATAAATAAGTTTATGTGCAGTTCAAAAACAGCGAAATACTCAAATTAAAGAGCAATAAGTTGAGCTAAAATATTTGAAAAAGAGCAGCTTAACGAGCTTATTTTAAAGTTTAAATATTGCTGCTAAAACTTAATACAATAAACAATTAAATTGCTTGTATTAGTGCTAAATTTTTATGTATTGTGTAGAATAAATTAATATTTGTTGCAGATTAAAATAATGTTTTGTAAAATAAAAAATACAATTAATAGTAGTGCCTTGTTTGAAGTCCAACAATATAGGTTATATAGTCAAATATATGTAATTTTCACTTAACTTGAATATGCTGGCATATTTTATTTGATCGAATTAAAGAATTGTTTTAATAGTTAGTGAAAGTTAAGCAATGTAACTAAGATAAAGATACTTTTTTCATTGTAAAAAGTGTATTTAAGAACTTGAAAAAATCTTTAATATTCTAATAAAATTAGTTGCTTAACAATTTAATAAAGATAACACGCTAGATAAAATATTTGTATACAAAAAATTCATTTAAGTAGTTACAGAAATTATTGATGAAAGTGTGCATAATTAAATAAATTAATAATAAATTTGAATATTCGAAAAACATGAATACATTTATTAACAACTTAAAATTTAGTTACAAGTACAATTAATTTAATTATTTAGTCATATATTATATTTGACAAACCTCGCTCACTAGAAATTGAAGATATTTTGAATAGAAGTTAAATTATTAATTTAGTCATATATTTCATTTAATAGACTTGCTTCACTTGAAATGAAGATATTATTGAATAGAAGTTAAATTGTTAGTTAACTCATATATATCATTTAATAAACTTGCTCACTAGAAATGAAGATATTTTGAATAGCAGTTAAAGCTGTAAGTGATGCTGCTTATTGCTTTGAATACATTGTGAATGGAAAGGCGGGCAGACCTCAGTGCGGAAATCGTTTAAGCGTCTGCAGTCGTATAAAGTTTAATGAGCCGCAATTAATCGTACATGACAACACTATAAAAACGTTTACGAAAAATTATATACTTTTTGTTCGCTCGACTGCGGCTCCAACTGCCAACTCGCAGTCCCAAACCAACTGCAGAATTTTTTGCTCTGTTGTTTTATGCGCTGCTGCTGCCTTTTGGGGAGAATTGTTGTAATTGCTGCTGTCTTTGTTTAGCCAGTCAGGCGCTGGTTGCTGTTGTTGCTGTTAATGTTGCTGCTGTGCACACGTTGAATAGTTGTTAATATCTAAAATGTTACCTATGATTATTGTCGCAATTATTTTAGCTGATTGCTGATGGCATTATTTAGCCTATAAATTTGTTTAATTTGTCATCATTGGCAAATGCAATTGCTTTCCCTAATTAACAATTTAAATAAATCGCGCAGCGTTTTGTAACGAAATGTTGCAAAGTGAATGCAATTTAATTGGAAATTTAATTGCTTTTGTGGTTGCATTGCAATGTAATGTGCATGTGTGTGCGTGTGTGTGTGTGTGTGTTTGCCCTTTGCTAGCTTTTACCTGCTCGTTGAGCATTCATTTTAATTTTTTTGTTTTTACAGCGCTGTCATCCTTTCATGTTTGTCGAGCTCTTAATTTAGACGTGTCGACCATTGAAATTTGTCACCGATGGCTGCAACGTTTTTGGCTTTGTTGTTTTAATTATCTGCGGTTATATTTATTTAAATATTTACCAATTCAATTAGGGACCGAGTTTTATTTCACATATTTTTTTTCAGCTATTGATTGTCATGTTGTGTAATTTATTATTTTATTGATGGCGAGTTTGATGACTTTAATTAACTAACAACAACAGCAAAAAAAAAAAAAAACTAATTTAATTTCATGTTAAAGCACAGACAGTTTCAATTAATATAATGTCATATCTGACAAATTGTAGCCGCAGACATCGCAGCTAAGATCTAAAAACGCGACGAGCCGGGCAATAAGTTAACTGAAAACCTCGCTGAAAGCCAAACGCAAAAAAAGAAGAGAGAATGTTACTTTTTCTTGATATTCTTTCTGCAACTCTAAGTTGCTTTTGGCTGGCTGCGTGCCAATTATAAAAGTGATTTTGCTGTAAGCTACACGTCCCAGGCAGACATAAGACCCAAACACACCCACACACACACACACACACTCCCACACACACATGACACACACTTCCGTCAACGGGAAGTCATAAGACGTATGAACTTGTCGCCAGTGCTAAAGCCAACGCCAGCGCCAACTCCAAAGTCAAAGTCGTTGACGTTGCTTGCCTCGTTTGTTTGGTTTGGGCTATGAAATGCGATAAATTGAATGACTGACTGACTGATGCTGCAAATACTTTTTACTCAGACTTGCGTTCGACTAGTGCAACCGCCAAATCGCTACGGATCAATTTCAAACTCACAGGCAATACGACAAATTGCGCGTGGTTAGGATTTTACTTTTATGTGCGCACACACGGGGCGTATGAGCAACAACAACAACAACAACAAGGTGAGAACTTGATAAAATCGTGACTGGATTATGCTCAACTATAAGTATATAGTGAGTGATTTGCCACAAACTAAAGACAACAAACAATTTTCAATTAAAGCAAATCCTTGGCATTTATCCGCTTAGAAACGAAAGCAGCAGCAGCAGCAGCTACACTAATTTAAATGCATAAAAACTTACTCAAGCGTTGATTTTGTTTGCCCAAAGTCTCGTTTCATAATTTTTGCACAAATTGCGGTTTTACGGCAGCAACAACAATTACAGAAGCTGCTGCTGCGCTGCTGCTGGCAAACGCTTTGACGTTGCACATGTGTAAAAATTTACACCCTGCTGTGTGGGCGGCTGCCAAACTGGCCCAGAGCAACGCGCAAATGTTGCGCCAATTCGTTAGTGCGATGCGATGCGAGTGGCAAGTGGCAAGTGGCGTTGGAATAGGCAGTTGGTGGCCATTTTGTTGCCAACTCGACATATTTCAATCACGTAAATTTATTACGTAAACATTTGCTTTGCTTTTTGCACACAATTACGACGCGTCCAGCAACTGGACTCGGCGTACTCTGTGGCGTGCAAAGAGGCGGAGGGGGGGAGGCGGAGTTTGTTGGTAGGTGCAGCCAGCACAATTTTCAATTTCAATCTTTTTACAGACAGGCCGCAACGCTGCCTTCTCCACTCCCAGCCACACTCCACACATGTGCTCAGGCTCATCGCTTTGGCTTTTTACTCTCGCTGGTAATATTCATAATGGATTTACCAATATGGTGAACAATTTTTATTAATGCAGCCCTAGCAGCATAGGGTCAGAGCCAAGGGTCCCAGGCAACGTTTATACTCATTCATTTTATGCTTCTCTTTCTCTACTTTTGCTTTACTCTTTGCCAGCCACTTCCATCGCTGCTGCTGCTGCTGCCACCATTTGCTCCATCAACGCCCAGCAGCAGTCTGATTGTGTGAACACACACACACAAACACACACACATGTTTGTATGTCCTTGCTGGCCCCCAGCGGGTCAAATGGGCAGTTGGCTTTTTGATCTTTAAATGTTTGTACAACGCTTTGATGTACATCAATACGCTGACCCGCTGTCTGCAGCTGTTTGAGTTTTTTTTTCACACTCTTTTTATAGCTAAATCATATATCCATATATAGATTTCTTTAAATAATTTGCAACTTATATTTGAAAATTTTAAATATATCAGTTAATCTTATTATGAAGTCATAATTCAAAATTATAATTAGATGAAGTTGCCGCATAGGTAAAAACAAACTAATTTAACAGCAAATCACACTTCTGAATAAATAGGAATTTTATAATTAGATAAAAAAATCATAATTAAAAAAATATTTGATTAAAATTGTTATGGCAATTTATTTAATTTTAAGCTGCTGCCTCATTTTGTTTTATATCTCAAGCATCAAGCTTTGTTTTTTTTTAAACACTCTTTAACTTTTATTATAAAAAATATTTTTAACGAATAGGCTACAATGCTGAATAAAATGTTTTTTATTTTTGCTAAATCCTAAAGTAAAGAATCATAGATATTTTATAGTAATAGTTATAAAACTATATTGACTTTAATGCTCACATTTTTTTGTATGTCCATCAATATATTTTAATGTTTTAGAATTTACTATTGATTGATAGCTATATTATAAATTTATGCCACCTTTGCTAACTAAATTCTAATTTAATATTTAATCTATTTAAATCCGCTGCTCTGCATTTAAATCATAGCTGACAGCAATAACCATTTAAGCATTGAATAATGAACAATTGAGAGCGCTAAGCATTGGCCTGCGGCAATCTACAATGAAATCCCTTGTGTGGGGTGGGGGTGGTTGGGCAGAGCTGCTCGCTGCAGTTTGCTTGGGTTTTTAAATTAAGTGGATTTTACGCTCGTTGACAGGGCAAAACTTCATAATAAACAATGTTGAGGCTAAGAGCGAAAGAAAGAGATAACGCGGTAATAAGTCAGCCATGACGCAAATGGATAAGCACCTGGCCGCAGGACTCTGACAAGTTGGCCTTGACGTGGGTACGCCAGACAGACAGACGCGACAGAGTGCTGAAAGTTTCTGCTGAAAATCGCATTAAAGTGAAATTGGAAATTGATTGAGTTGACTCGTCTACATTATGAATTGAAATATTTTATAGCCTTAGCGAAAATTTGCATAATTATGCGCTGAGCTTAAAGAATTTAATTAAATATGAACGCTAGTCAAGGCTATAAGATGCCAAGAACGCATTTTTTTTAATGGAAAACTTTTTGACACTTTAATTTTCGCTGCGATAAAATAAATAAAAACTAAAAATAAAAGCAGCAGGCAGTGCACACGCCTAAAAGCGCACTATATATAAAACTTCGTGTGGAAGTTGCCGCTTATTCAACTTACAGCAGGCGGCTGGCAAGTGGGTGGTGGCAGTTGGAGTCAAGAGCATCAGGCATATGAACATACAAAATATTCCCTACAAAGGAGTTGATTACACAAAGGAAAATTACGACGAATCATTTCCGCTGCTTGGCTGCTTACACGACCAGCGACTGGCGCTGCTGCTGCTTGAGTGGTGGTGGTGGGTGGTGGGGGTGCTGGCTGGTGGTGTGGGCGGTAAACGGCTTCAAAAAAACAAAGCACACTCAACTAGACTTGGCGTTTGAGGCAAAAATCACAAGTGAGATAGCGCTAAAAAAATAAAAGTAAAGCATAAAAAGTATAAGCAAACTGGCTCGCCCATGCTCACTTGCCTATTCGTATTTGTTATACACTCCTATAACTATTTGCTAACGAGGCTACTAAACAAAGCGGGCATTTTAAATGTGAAGTGTGCAAAAATTAAGCTGTTATAATAATTTAAAATAGTTAAGTTATCAGTGCTTAAGCTTGAGTGTATAACAGACTAAATTAAACGCTTTGCAAACAAATATTTTACACTCCACACATCCAAATATTTTAGACCCTGCACATCCTAAATTCATAGCTGCTCTTTTAAGTTAGTCAAACGGAAGACTTTCGTGGTTAACGCAATCTACAGAGCACGAGTTTAAATTCTCTTAAACAATATTTTTTTATATTTTATTTGCATTTTTTTTAATATTAGTTCTTTCATTTTATTCATTAATATTTTCTATTACGTATACGTAAGACCCGAAAATAAAGATTCTGTAATAATAGTTCGCTTGCCATACCAATCTTCTTTCTATATTCTCTCTATCTAGCTTTGAATATATTAATGATTGGCCAGCATAATGTCCATCTATCGTTTAATTAATGCGCCGTACTATAACAGACTAAATTAAACGCTTAGCAGAATAATATTTTAGACGCAGAGTCATCCAAAATCCATAGATGGTCTTTTAAGTTAGTCAAATGAGACTTCCTTATTGCATGAGCTAAAACAAAGGTTTGATTCCCTTAATCATATTTTTTTATTTTATTTGCATTATATTTTCTATTACGTATACGTAATAACCAAAATAAAGATTCTGTATAAAGTGCGCTTGCCATAGCAATTTTGTTCTATATTCTCTCTCTCTCTCTCTCTCTCTCTCTATGTCTCTCTCTCTCTCTCTCTATTTATCAGCTTTGTTGTCTTGGCCAGCAAAATGCCCATTTATCTAGCTAAGCCTTCGCTTAATCAATGCTCCGCCTTTTTACAAAGTTCAGTTTGCCTAAAAACGAAAGTGCCATAAATTAACTACTAACAATGGACTTGCAGCCAAGGTCACCTTTTAATATTGACTTGAAGTCTGCATTTAAATGAAACTAATTTCATAATCTGCAAATTTTTGGGGCCACATAAATTAAATTTAATTGAAATTCTTAAGAAAAAACTTCAGACCGCAACGAGACAGCTCAAAACTTTTGTGTACCATAAATTGTTGGTGTCAGGACATTAGCATACGCCAGGACTCTTACCCTAGCAACAAAACGCGACGCGGACTTGTAAACGTCAACGATCGTCTAATGTTTCCATGCGTCATAAATTTCATTGAAAAGCGTTTCCGTTGCGCCATTTTGTGCTGCTTATGATGCAAAGAGGGGGCGGGGCGCAGAGTCTGCCATGTCTTTTACCTGGGGGCCAACTGTTACTGCTGCCTGCGGCTGCTACAAAATGCATAAGGGAAATGAATTGCTTTACGGCCACCGCACTAGCAAGCCCAAGCCCAAGCACAAGCCCAAGCACAGGGCAACGTAGCTTGGCTAAGAAATGTGCAACTGTAAATCAACACACACAGACAGGGAAGCACACACACACATTGGAATAGTTGTGCGGTCGGGCATTTTGTAGGCGTTTATAAGCTGTCGAAAGTAGTTAAGCGTTTTTCATAATTTATTTATGAACGTTGTTGAATCACATTTAAGCATGTTTCATTTTAAGTGCACAGTTTATGGCCAAGCGGCTATAAACTGGAATTAAGTAGTTGTATTTACTGTCACTGTCTGTGTGTGGGTGTGTGTTTCTATGTGTGTGTGTGGCATAGTTTTAACGCTTGTGTGCTATGCAAATGGCATTTAAACAGTTTACGCTCTTGGTTTTGTTTTACTTTAAGAGTTGCCCCCAATAGACTGAGCGCCTCTGATTGCCACAATGGTAAACTTTATTCACAATTAGTGCCATGTACTTTATACTTTGGCACTTACTCAACCAATTGGTAAACATTTATCCGCAACTTTCGGTTACTAACACGATTATAGCATTTAGTGAAATAAAACTCAAGCAATGCCCCAAAACTTCTGCCAAAGTGCAGCGAACGCACTCACTACAAAACTTATACCTAACGACCACCAATTGAAGTTGTTAATGAAATAATTTCTTATTACGGGCCCAAAACTTGTATTGCCCCAAACCGCAAGCTGCGAAGAAAGTGAAACTTGGCATTTTAGTTTAGCTCACTAGCTGCTGATATTTTGCTTTGTGTGTAGTTCTTACCTGTTTTGAAAAAAAAAAAATTGATAAGAAATAGCAAAAATAATGTAATGCCAACTACTTGACTATAACGAATCGCTACATTTATAAAGTGTACTTCAGACATAACAGCGCAGCAGGCGTAGTAAGTGCGATAGGAGCTGTTTCTTATTCAATGCTTTGTGCATTGCTTCATTATGCGCAACTCGTTTTTGTTTGACTTGGCGGCAAAAAGATACAAAAACTCAAAGTTATATGCGCTGATCAACTGAAATATGCTCTGTAATTAGTTAAGGCAGTGTTAGTGATAATGATAAAAGGAAAGCTGAAAGCAATATACAATATAGCAGCGCTATATACAGACAGCATATTATATAATTAAACTTGTAGCTATATTTCTATTGATAATCGATGACTGCAAAATATTTTATAAAATTATTTTAAATAAGTTTTACGCTTAAAATTCGTTTCAAAATAAAAGCTGAACAGCAGTTCAATTGATAAATTGATAAAAATCCCAATCTATAAGTTTGTTAGATCTAAAAACAGAAACATAATTTTAAATAATTTTTAAATTTAATTTTAAATATTTTATGTATTCTTTTCTTTATCGTCGACTGTCCATAGTTGACATTAAATAAATAAATAAATAAAATCAAATCTGAGCAATCAGCTATGTATATAAACATTATTTTAAAGTACATATATATTTTAAAGATATTCTACGCTTAAAACTTGTTTTAACAGCTCAAGATCCTTTGCTGTATGAGTCATTTAGTTAATAGTCTATATACATTGCTATATGCAGGCAAACAATATATAAAACGAAGTCTGGTCAAGCTGCTATATTTCTATTGATTATATAATATGAATTACATTATAAAATAATTTTAAAATATTTTAAATAAATTCTACTAATCTATTCTATACTAATCTAATTCCACATTAAAGCCACAACAATTTGATAAGCTTATGCCCAGTCTGGCATTGCTCAAACTGAATATAAAACAGGGTATCAAAAGTCTAAACAAATTCAATGTTTTTAGTTGGGTTAGGGTTGGTGCTGTTGGTGCCTGGGCTGGGCTTTTTGCTTTCGTTGTGCTACTTTGGCTTGCACTTAACTTGTGTTTTATTGCCTCTCAGTCTTCCACTGTCCATTGGCGGCACTCATCAACATTGTGGGGCGCTCCCAAGTCCTTGCACACCACTCTTGGTGGCATTGTGTGCGCTTTGTTTAATGTTATGTAAACTTTTGCTATGGCTACTTTTTGCCAGTTTTGCTTTTTTGGTTAGTAGCTCTGCCTGCCTTTGTGCATTTCTTGAGCCCCCACTCAACTTGTGTTTCTATCTATTCAAGCATTCATTTGACTGGCGACTTCGACTGCGACTGTGGCTCTGTTTTTTGCGCTCTCAACCAACAACTGTTCATTATGCTTTGTTATTTTGTGCTGTGCGCGCACTTAAAGCTGCTTAAAGCCCGAGCCCAATTTACTCAAATTGCGTCAAAGACTGTGACTGAGAGTTTTTCGCAAAGTTGGCAACAAAATTTTTGCTACGCTGACAAATTTTGTGGTCTGCTGACTTTCCCAGCGCTCCTCATCATGATTGATGACTTTTCAATATGAACTGCGATTCTTATGTACAGCAAAACAGCCGCAACGTGTGCCCAAATGTAAATATTATACATGCCGCGTGTTTGTGTATGTGTGTGTGTTTGTTTGTAGTGGGGTGGCATACACTTTGGCTTATCGCTGGTAGAGGCGGCTTTATGATTGCGGCCCCCCTTGGAAATCAACTTAAGCACTCAATGCTGGATTACATGCGTTTTATTTATGATTTTCCACGCTGGTATAACAATATATATATATTTTTCGCTTTATTTTTATTGCTATTTAGTTGTTGTTGCTGTTGTTATTTTTGTATCAACGCCAGAGTTTATTTACAGACTGCTGCCTTCGATTTTGGATTTTACTTTTTATTTTTTCTATTTTTTTGTATTTCAGCTTGACAATTTTTGCCATCAACTTTTGTGCTTGTAAACTTTTCGATGTGCAACTTTTTAGCCAACTGGCAACATTTAATTGCTCAGAAAAATATGAAAATAAACAACAACAAGCACATAAAATGTATTGTCAATTGTTGTAGTTTATTATTATGTTGCAAAGTCCGCAGACCAGAGACTGAATTTGAATTTCATAAATTGTTGCCATTCAAGTTGAGTTTAAAACTTTGCATATTCGCTTTAAAAGCAGCTGCCAATTTATATTGCACTTTTAAAGCTGAGTATGTTTTTCATTAAATTTAGCTAGCAGAAGTTCAATTTATTGGCAAGTAGTAAACAAAATTAAAGCTGTAGCAATCAATGTTAAAGCTTTAATTTACTTTACTATTGCAGTTGCAAACTTATGTTAATAAATCGAAGACAAAAGCTGCGCTTTAAGTACATTAAACTTTGACAGCTTAGGCATGAGAATTAATCCGTGTGTAAATTTTGCAGTGAAAACAGTTGGCAACAGTTAGTTGTTCGCGCGCCTTTGACTCGTTTAGATTACACACACACACACACATACATAAGTAACAGTGAGTAGCTGCAGAGTGTCCGTGCTTTGTTTTTAGAATCTTTACTTCTTTTTTTTTGCTGGCGAACGTCGATGGCTGTCGCTGCTTTTGGCAAGCAATGCTGTTTGCTGTTTGCTCGCTGCACTTAATGTAATTAATTTTAATTAAAATCCAACATAATGGCAAAGGCTCGAATCCAGCTGAAAAACATGCAGAAAAAATTTGCCACAGTAATGAGCAGAGACTCTCACGAACGAAATCTTTTTTCCCATTGCAATTTCTTTTCGCGCCTGCAGTAAAACGCAAATAAAAAAAGTGTTGCCTGCTTTTCAGCGCGGCTGTTGCTGGGTTAAAGCGCAAATAGCAGACACACATACAAACGCAGCCACAAGCAGACGCATATGTATCAGTGTGTGTGTGTAAGTTTATGTTGGTGTTTGTTTAGCTGCTGGCCCGTAAATTTACGTTACAACTAGGATGAAGCGTTTGGTAAACATTTTAAAGTTACCATTTTAAATTATGCTCTGAAGCTGAAAATCGTTGCTCAGTTTCAGAGCAGCAAGTGGCAGGCACAGCTGAGGGAGGGCTCTAGGCGGATGTTGCACTCAACTTGGCCATGTGTGAGAGTGTGTGTGTGTGTGTAAATTGCTAAACAAATAACGTACGAATAACGTAACATGAGCAAACAATGCAAAATGCTTTAAATGAACTCAAATCTATTAATAGGCGATATGCAAAGCGATGTTGGCTATGCAATTAAAATTTTAATTATGCTGAGAGCATTATATATATTTATTATGAATGCTTTTATATTATAAGTAGAAGCTTGAATTTGAATAAGTTTTCTTAACAATATTTGAATATTTATGCAGTCAGTTGAAAAGTAAATCTTAGTATAATAAAATTAACTAATTGTAGTGATTATAACTTAACTGTCGACTCGATGGACTTAGCAGCTAGCAATCGTCACGCTTTAGTTATTATACTATAATTTTTGTAATTATTGACTAATATATTAATTATGGACAGTATATTTTTCTAACTCTGAGCATGCATGAATAAATATTTGCTGAAAAACCAAGGAGACATAATACGCAGTATTTTGAAACAACAAAATGAGTTTAAAATATAAATGTTAATGTGATCTAACCACGGCAGTCTAACAGTCATAAGAGATTTTGTAAAAATAAAAATAAAATTATAAATTAAATGCAATGAACGCGCCTTAAATTTGTACCTAACCTAGCGCAACGAATCCTTTTCACTTTTTACATGGGCTTGAGCCACAAACACACACAGACAATAGACAAAGCATATACCTACCATAAAGACTGTGAATCTGTCTGTCTGACAGCATCATTAGAAGCAGGCTGGGCGCAACTTTTATGTGTGCTTACCTGCCCCAAGGCAGGTATTGACAATGAATGTTGCACCTACAAGCCCATGCAGCAGTTTTTTTCTTCTTCATTTTTTAACTGTTGTGTGTGTGCTTTGGCTGCATTTTTTTGCCTTTTAGTTGGTGGGCGTTGTTGCACTTTTTTGTGGCGTAGCATAAACAAATAAAATGTTGGCTGGCTGCTTGAAAATTTTCTATGTGCTCGCTGCCTAGACGTTGCACCGACGATTCACGCGCCGCTGCACAAAGCAAAGTCGGCATTTGTCTGCCCCCCAAGCTTGCAACGAAATGTGGAGAGCATAAAAAATGCAGCACGTGTTTAAAAGATTTGCGCAGCTTTAAAATCTGCAGCAATTTAAGTTTGAGGCATGCAAATAATGAAGCAACTGCTCAGCTTAGGCAAACAATGCGTTGATTATGCCAATAGGGATAATGCTGTCAATGCGATTCTGTCAAAATGGCAAACAGTGTGGCAAATTTTACGAAAACTGCACACACAATTTTTAGTGACAAACCGAGAGCGGGGCGTGTAGGGGGAAGCAACCTCAGCAACAACTGAAACTTCAACACAGACGCCGCCTAATCACATGCAAAACGCACACGAGGACGCAGGACGAAACACCAAACGTCAGCTGAAACTGACAGTGGCAGCCGGTTGCAGTTTTTGCGTTGCTTGACAAAAGTCAAAGGAGCGAGAGAGCGAGAGCGAGCGAGCCTGGAGGACAAGGGCAACAAGCAGGCGTTAGAGGCGACGGCAGCAGCATAACATTAATTAAGTTTGTAACGACAAATGCCAACACGACAGAGACATAAACACACACACACAGACACACACACACACATACAGTGAGTGCTAGAAGTACACATCGTCACACATAAATCAGACTGGCAAAACACATACAAATGCAGAGACGACAGCTCAAAGGATGTTTTGGAGCGTGACAAGTGGCGAGCAGTTTGGTTGACAGCGGGGTAAGATATGGCTAAGGGGGGTGCAGGGAGGCTTGTGCTAAGTGGCGACGGGCAAGCGGCTGCTGCTGCTGCTGCTGCTGGTAGTTTGATGAGCTAAGCAACGACTGCGTTGCCAACTTGAATGTCATGACGATGTTAATTTTATAAACTCTTCACTTTTTGCAGCTCTACCTGCAAATGATGCTTAAACTACTTGTGTGTGCATGTATGTGTGTGTGTGTGTTAGACATAGCTGTATTGCTGTTTGTTTGCTTCTACTTTTGTCTTATTAACACAGTTTGTTAACTAAGTATTATTTATTGCTGCTGATTAGTTAGACAAGAGCCCATTGACAATGTCATTTGTTGCAAAACAATTGAACTAATGGCATGACTAAGATATTTCAATTCATCTTGCTGTTACTTTTAGTTTAGTATCTATTAATAGCAGCGTTTGTATTGCATCTTAACTCACATTAGTTTTAGTTGGTCTTTGACTTTTTAATGGGCATAGGGAAATTGATGTTTAATCAAATATTTATGCAGCCATTTAATTATACATAGATAAGGCCAAAATATATACGATCTGTTGACTTATTCTTATTCTCAATGAGCTTTACTCTATTTTACTTTGATAAGTTCTATGGCTCGTAACTAGTTTGGGTTCTGTAGCATTTCAAATTGGATGTGGCTCAAAGAGTTTTTTTTTTGGGCACGTACAAATTTGAACTCTGTAATTTATTTATTTAATTATAGGATTATTATTTTAAAGGATTTTGAATATTAATATAGTAAATTAATTGATTGGGCTCCCTTCTCCTACTCAACGTCTCGCAGAAGTCAACCCAAAAAATATAAAAAGATTTTTAAATATCCTAAAAAATTAAATTTAAGAAGATAATTGTGAAGACTTCTGTTGCTCTGGCTACATTATTGAACTATAGAAACAATTCAAAGTTACAATTAATACAAATAAAAAAATAATTAATTCATTTTGTAGACTGTCCAGCAATCTTAAAGCATAGCATTTCATATACTTAAATTTTGAATACCTTCATCATAGAAACTTCGAACTAATATCACTCTAGTCAACGCAAAAGTTCTGCTTACCTCTCATCCAGAAACTGCAGCATGGACACAAAGCTCGCTGCTTGGATAGTTACAGGCAGAGCTGGTAATTTGGTTAATGCCAGTCGCTTGGCCCAGTTCAGAGTTATTGTTTGCAGGATACTTGTAAGCGAGTTGATTGTTTGCCCGCCTTACGTCAGTTGTTTGTTATTTGACTTAATTTAATGAAAATGTTGCAACCTGCAATTTACAAAACCAACACCAACAAAACTTGAGCTTGTTTACACGAGACATTTCTCAGACGTTGCTGACGTACCTTGTGCTAAGATGCGGGCTCAGTACCCAGTACGCAGGACTCAGGACTCTGTGTGTACATATCAAAACTCTCATCTAGCTGAAAGTTAAACAAACGAATGCAAAGGAATGCTGTAATAAATTTTTTCTTACTTTGTTTTGCAAGTTAAAAATGCACTTAAGTGTGTAAAGCGAATATGAAACTTGATAATAAGCGTCTGTTTACAGCAGCGACTTGAGTGCTGCCATTTAATTATGTTGATTGCATAAGCTAACAAACAATATTGAATTGTATATTTTGCAGCTCTTCACCAACTTTAACTATATGCGCTAGTAATCTGCTATGATGAGTTATCAAAAGGGTAAGTGCAAAACGATTTATGCGTAGGCTTAACGACTGTTGCCTGGGCATGGCAGGTAAGCTAGACAAATCAACTGCCATGCATAACTTACGAACGTAGCCAATCAATTTATATATGTCGACTACACTTTGATGGCAATACAATTTACAGTAAATCAAGTAGAAATGAAATTTACGCGGGTCATTCGCAAACAATTTGCTAGCGCATTAGCCCCAGGACTACACAAAAGATAAAGTGCGTTCAAGCATTAAAATAAAAAAAAAAGGAGCAGCAGCTGAAGCGACGATACAAAAGTTGCAATTGAGAGAGCATTAACTAGCGTTAGCCAAGTCCGTACAGTAATGGGCTGAAATGTTTTGGGGCGATAGCATCGCATACAAAAGAATTTACTGCATACTTTGTGGGGCGGTGTGCTATTCATACGCCCCGTTGCCTAATGAGCTTGCATGAATCAGCATTTGTGTGTGATGCTGCTGCTGCGCTTCATTGAGCCGCATAGGCTCGCTCTCTGCACTAGTTTCAAATATAATTGCCACAGCATACAGTAGCTTAGGCACACACACACACATAGATATATAGACATGTATTTGTAGTTTGCAGGCAGCAGCGCGTTCAATTAACTTGTGCGACAATCCAATCAAAAGTGTATTAAAGCAGCGTTTATGGTGCCGCCGCCATTTTGAGCGCTTGTCGATAGCAGCAATTACATAAATGTTTTTATGCTGCGCCTGCTGTGTGCTGCATGCCTGTTGTGCATGTGTGTGTGTGTGTGTGGTGTCTGCGGCGAGCCTATCGCAAAGTGGCAGTGTTAACGACAACTGCGTTTTAATGGCTCTGCCAGCTGCAAAAGGATTTTGTTCACACAAATAAAAACTAGCCATTGACTTTCTGCTGCTGCTGCAATTAAGGCATAAATTCAAATTATCACGCATACAACATGTTGTGCACAACTTATGGCAATTAAAAGCCTTTGCACGACAACTTTTACTTAACGTTTAGTTCGAAACTTTTCTAATCATATTAAAATTGCACAACCAAACGGCCAATTTTCGATTAAAGCAACACAAATAAAAATAAACCCAAACTTTTACTTTGTGCGCTCAATTCATAAAGCAAATGAGTAAGCAGCGGCTAGAATTGTTCAACTAGAATACGCACGTATGAGATTTCTTATTAACGATAAAGAGACACAGAAAAAAATAGAAAAAACTTCTGCTTGCCCCCCCGGTTTACCACACTTGGCTGACTAGTCAAGCAGAAAAAGGCAGACAACAGTAGACAAAGCATGCGCCAGTAAAAAGGCCAAATATTGAATTGTGCGTAATTTACGATAAAAAGGGGAAAATTGGAAAAGTTTCCCAGCCACCCACACACTCGTTTCCAATACCAATCGCTGCTGCTGCTGCTGCGGTAGCTTTTCTCATTCCTTTGAACTTTATTTATGTAGTTCGTGTCGTGAGGGCAACGCACGTGTGCGGAGTGGGAGGAGGGACTGGCTGCTAAATAAAAATTGTGATTGCCCGAATTTAGGCGCAGTGACTTGCCGCCTCATGCGCCAATTGAGGCATTTTTATTAAATATTACAAGCAGCTATATAAATAAAATCGACATCAGCATCTAAATTTGTTGCCACTGAGCACAGTCAAGCATGTTAAGCGATTTTGCTAGCAGCAGACACTAGCTGAGTTAGTAGCTATTAATAGTTACAGGCTTGAAATATTAATAGAAATGTAAGCTTATTTTTTTTTTGCAACATTTCTAGCAAACATAACATTGCAGTTTCAATTTAAGCTAATATATAAAAAGTTAACAACTTTGCTGCTTTTAATTCAATTGCAAAAATAAAGTAAAAGCGGTGATATTATAAATAAATTTAAATAAACGTTGTGTTAATATCATTATCAGAAGCTTAAGAAAAATGTTATAGGTAAAAATAAATTTATAGATATATAGACATATTTCCCAATATTAACATTATCTTTAGCACAAAATATTTATAACAAAAAGCCGAAGAGCTCAACGCTTAACCGTCTTATCGTATTATAATTATATAAAAAAATAATTTCACATTAAAAAATAAATTCCTATTTGATTTTAATTAAATTAAAGATTAGATTAAATTGAAGAATATCTTATAACAATTAAAAATAAATATATAATATAATAATAAAAATATATATATTTAATTTTATATATATAAAATAACATATATTACAAATAAATATACAAGAGTATCATTTAATTGGATTTAAGAAAGCATTAAAGTTGAACTAAATAAATAATAAAAAACAATTGCAATATGCAAAATGCTTTTATGCTTGTAATAAAGCAAACATAAAGTTAATCTAAATATTCAAACCTACATGCAATTTAAAGTCTAACAAATTAAATTAAATTAAAAATTATATTGAGTTAAATTGTATTGATTGCTAAGAAATTTGCGGAAGAAAACGTTGAATGCAAAATTAATTTAATATTATATATATGCCTTAAATGTCTGCAAAAGTGCGTTTATGTGTAAGTGCGTGTGTGTGTTGGTGTTGTGTTAACGATTGTTGCTGCTGCATACAAAATCAGTGCATGACAACGACCTCGCCACGGCGTCTGTGGATAGTCCCATGTCTCGCCTGAGTCCACACACAGACAGAGGCCAGCACGACTGTAAACGATTGAGTGAGTGTATGCGCCCTATTGTATGCAACGGCTTTTGTGTCAAATTTTTATGCCGCACATAGCACGCAAACGTGTGTGGCGATAAAAAAAAAAAATAAAGAAAGAAGTAAACTATAGACAAGCCTAGTGAATTGAAAGAGCGAAGACAAAAATTGACTAGAGCGACTGCTGCTGGTTAGAGAAGCAGACGAACCGAACTGATTCAATTAAATCAGTCCAATTGAGGCTTGACTGTCTCGCTTTGTTGCATGTGCATGGAATATTTAAAACAGAACTTAAATTCCATTTGCTAACGTGGCTACGGTCATTAAGGCAACCAACTTCATTATCAGCCTCCAACCAAATGTTGCACTAAAAGCAAACAAAAAAAAAAAAAAAAACAAAAAGAAATAAATGTATTTATGTCGTTTGTCGCATTTAAAACAAATAACTGCACATTTTGTTTGCGCAACACTTGTGCAACATTTTTTAAATGTCTCCAACACTTTGCACTTTTTGCTTGCCACATGTTGTGAAATCAGCGAACCAACAGCAATGCCGGCGACTTCTGTCGCGCTTCGTATTAATATCTCAATTTATAGCAATTTATAAAAATATGAAAAACGCCGATAGGCTTCCAAAGTGCTGCAGACCGCCACAAATAAAATTTAAATGCACATGTTTTGCTGCTTTTTTTTATAAATGCAGACAATTTTTTTTTTTGGGTTGTTGTCAGTTTAACGAAGCCAATGTGACTGCCGTTGGGATTGTCGAGCGGCAATATTTAAATTTAAATTTATTTGACCAGACATTGTAAAATTGCATAAAAATCATTTTAAAGTAACACATATTAAATTTAATTGCAAAATATTTTTATTTAAAGTTATGCTGCCAGTTTTGCACCACTGTGCAGCAGCGCCTGCTGTCGCTACAAGGCGAAACTTTTTGCTGAGCAGCGAGCAGTTTTCTCTGCTGTGTGAAAATCACTCAAAATTGTGTTTAACTAAGCGTAAAAATTATAAGCAAATTAATTTGCAAAATCACAGCAACAACAACAACAACAACAATTGTTAGTTGGGCGTTTGCAGCACAAAACTTTTATGAAACAATCAGGCAGGCAGCCGACACTACGGTTAGAGCTCTCGCTCTGCTGTGAATCTTTCATGGCTCTGACTCTTCGTCTGTTGTCTTGGCTGACGGCGGCGGCGGCGGCGCCTGCAGAATGCAACCAAACGTAACGGTTGTTGGGACACCAAAGGTGGGGCAGCTGGGCTGGAGCTGTTTGGCAGAGAGTTGGGCAAGCATATAACCGACAATTTATCTGCATAAAAGCGCAGTATGCAACTTTGACGTTGCCTTCGTGGGATTGATGGGCGTAGCAAACTTTTCTGGCATTTGCTGTGCTGAGCTCCTCTAAAAGAAAGTGTGGGAATTTTCAAATTAAATTGTTATCGAGTTGAATATGAAGTCAATAAAATGCGCGTTAGTTCAATTTATTTCCAAATGTGGCCTAGAAATTTTTAATAAAATCAATAACAATGAAACACAATTTTAATTTATTTAAAATTTTTTTTAAATAACAATTAATAATAACATGCTATAATTTATGAAGTAAGTTGTTTAAATTGAAGTAATGTTTGCTTCATAAGTCAGTAGAACGGAGTTCGAGTTCTCATGGAGACAGATCAATTAATAATATTTTCAAAGAAAGAAAATACGTAGGCAGATCTTAATACAAAACAAATTAATTTGTTAAACACAATGTATCAGTAATATAAAAGAATGTTCTTAAATATTACTTGACGACTAAGGTCAAATATGAAATTAAATTTACAAGAATTCTCCGAAATAATAAAAATGTTAATAAAAATATATTTGATTCAGGGAATGGTTGCAGCTAATTTAAGACTCATTTAGATTTTGTATTTAAATAAGAAAATATTTTATTTAAAAAGTTTCTAACTATTTGGTTTTGTTATTTATTCAGTTTAAATTTAATGGAATATGTTTGGGCTATCACAATATTCTAAAAGTCTTTTAGCAATAGTTAATTAGTATTTGACAATTAAAAAGCTTTTATTAATTAATCTAAATTATTTTTGATAGATTTGTTATACATTAACAATAGCAATTAAAACTTAAGAATAACAATTCGTTAGCCAAATAAACTTCAATTACTTACCAACCCCCGCAGCATCATTAATTTCTTTGTTAAAAAGAAAATTTTTGGGGGTTCGCCAGAGCTGTCGACAAATTGTTGCAATTGCATTTGCCAATAGAAAGTATTTTGAAAAGAAATTGCTTTTGTTGATTTTGAATATTTCGAATAATAAACAAAGCTATGGGCCATGCCACATGTGGCAACAACAACCACCAAATGAATTTTAGAATTGCCTTGCGGGCAAGAAAAATGTTTTAAATTTATGCGCCGACTTGGGCTCATTAGAAGAAGCGTTGGTTGCCAAAATTTATGGGGGCGTGGCGTGATGAGCTGCCGCCCATGCTGGCAGTTGAATGTATTGTCATTGTGTCTACGTTTAATTATGGGGCGCACCCAAAATAAATGTCTTTCATTTGGGGTTATGTGGTCCAGCAGACAGACAGACAGACAGACAGTTGGTTGGTGCCGAGTTTTAATGAGCTATTGACATTGTTTTTGTTCAAGGGTGTGCAGCCAGTAAATAACAATAAATTGTTGTTGTGATTTAAAGTAACTGTTGGTAACTTAACCACCCTGGGCTGGGCGCTCAATAATTAAAGTCAGTTAATAAGCAAATGACCAGTCAACTGCAGATCAAAGTTGTTGCAATGCAACCGAAAATCAAAGCGACAACTTGAGCCACTCGCTAACAACTTCATTTGTCTTTGTTAAGTCCAACGACAGCGAACTCCTTTTGGCCAAGTCCCCACCCAGCCCCAGCTGCTTAACCACACGCTTCGCTCTACGCTCTGGTGTGTTGCTTATCTTGACAGCAAACATTTACAAAAATTCGCAGCTAAAGTTGAGCGCACGTCTTTATCGCAACCAAACACAACAATTTCCAATTTTCCCTTACAACGTAGCATATTTCTTTCTTTATTTTTGTTGTTGCTGTTGTTCGACTTGTGCTGCTGCTTGTGGGCACCTCAGCCGCCCCAAGGGCGCATCTTTCTTTTTAAATACTCCTGAGGTAGATTAATCATTGAGCCCATGCCACCTGCTTGCCTGCTGGCTGCTCTTGAAGCAAACTTCAGCCAAATCCAATTATAATTGCGCTTATCAAAAATAAGTTTTCGATACTTGCTCCCTTTTACAGCTAAAGCCACCCAACGCATTTCTCTTGCTCTCTCTCTCTCTCTGTGTGTGTGTGTGTTGTTTCCACTTTGACACCGTCGCAGCCAATTTCGCCAATATGGCAATTTAATCCACACAATCAGTTTAAGGCATTGCCATTTATCTCTTGCCCGTATATAAGTAATTTCCGCTTATCCCCCACCAGTAGCCAGTCAGGGGTTCAATGTTTTGTTCAGCTTTTGCTTGCTTTGTTGGCATCCGCGTCAATTACCTCAAGTTTAATTGAACCTGAAATTAAGCGAAAGCCAAATGTTTATATGCTCAAGCCACAGCGACGAAATTTCAGGCAGTGTATACACTTTAAATAACAGAGTGCATGTAAATTTAAAATATAGAGCATACGGTTTTATATATTCAATACGACAAATGAATTTGAATCCATTAGCTGTATTAATAGAAATTAATTTTGTATAGGGCATGCAACAGCTTTGTTAGAAAATTATATAAATAGTAAGATATAAAATACTATAGGCGTAAGTATATATAAAATAGTTATTGTGGTACTTAAAGCAGACACTTATAACTAATATTAATAATAATGGCATATACATAAATATTTATTAGTTAATTGAACGATAATATTCAATCTAAAAACGACGTAAAGCTCAAGAGTTCAAAACAATTAATTGTTAATTATTAAATAATAATACCATAACGTTTTTATGAAATTATATAATTAATCAATAGCGTAAGCCTCTTCAATCTTTTTTATTAGCATCGCTTAACTTCGACATTAAATAAATTAATAAATAAGCTTTCAGCTATTTCTTTCATATTGTATATTTAGTCGCTTTTAGTAAAATTTCTTACAAAATATAGTATACTTTACTTATAGTATAAACTACAACTGATTTAAATAAAATTCAAGTACTCGATTTTAGCTTAATCTATAGACAGACTTCGATTTTATTTGAAATTTGCTAAAGTGAATGTAAAAATCTAAACATTTGCTATACATAATTCATTATATTTTTGTACAAATTAAATTTCTTGCACAATTTTCTTTTAGATTTGTGTAAAGTAAATAATCTTGCAGCTTGTTTCACAATTTCGGTGCTAACTACAAATTAAAAATCAACTGGCCTCATGCTTCAGTTCAGCGTAATTGGCTGTTTCCTTGATCCATGCACTGAATCAGTTCAATGACAAGTCCCGGTTTTAATTACAATTAAAATATACATCCGGCCGTTGGCGCTGGCGATGGCGGAATGGCAAAATAAATGAGTGAGCTTCGCTTCAGTCAGTTGGCCACGCACACTTTTCATTTCATTTTAGCCAAATGATAAATTTTCTCTTAAAATTCATTTCATTAAACATTCTCCATGCGGCTACACAATGCTACGAACGTTCGCCACCCAGCGCCTGAAGTCGTCCGGAAATCTTTTGTTTATGCGCCCAGCGCCTGGTTGGGCTCCGGACTTGGCGCAAATTAAGCAAGCTGACAATTTTCTCTCTCTAAACTGTATAACAACTTAATGAGCCTGCATAACTTTGCGACAACAGCAACAGCAGGAGGACTGTGTGCCTCATTTTACTTTTTACTTCGGAGGGTGGTTGGGACTGACTGATAAAAAAAAAAAAGAAATGCTCGTAAACTTGGCCTGCAGGCAGCTCCAAAGGATGACGACGACGACAAGAACGGTGGCAAAAGTCATTATTCAGTGTACTAGTAGCGTTCCCCCCAAATCTAACGCCCCAGATACCTAAACGCTGCTGCGTGGCATAAAAAAAAAGAAAATAATCAACTTTTGCGCCAGGACTGTCACACGTTGTGTTCGGTTTGGTGGCAAGTTTCACGCAAAGTTTTGTGTGGAGTCAGTCAGAGGCGAACTTCCGTCGACTTGCCGCGGGGCTCATGTCGCACACCCATATGGTGTATGTCCATGTCCTGGGCGCTATGTCCATAGCTCCCCCTCAGCTCAGCTCAGCTCAGCTCTCTCTTTTACAAATGGCGCATTAATGAAGTGATTTCGCCTTTCTGCAAAGCGAGTGTTTGAATTTTTGAATTTTCTCTTTTTGTGCCACCCCACCGGCTCTCATTAACTTCCGTTTGAGGGCTGTGCCCCGCCCGCCTTAAAGCCTCTGAGCTCTGTTGCTGTTTGTTGCTTTATGCAAATGTTTTTCTTGTTATTATTGCGGCTGTTGTTGTTGTTTTTGGTTTTCTAGAAAAACACGCAAAGTAAACAAACTTTCAAATCTGTCTCCAGCTCCTTTCATTTCTCTTCCTCTCTCTCTTTGGCTTGTTTGTACATATTTTAATTACGCGTCTCGGATTGTTGCAACATTTTGAGGCAAAGCGTAGCCAAGTTTACTACAAAGCGTTGACATTTGTGCCCATCTGTCGTCATGCCCGCAATTTTTGGTAATTCCAAGTGGTTGACATTCGGGATCGCGTCAAGCCGTCGAGCACTTTTAAATAGCTTGTTTATTTAAATGTCCTTGCTGCTGCTGCTGGGGGTTGTAGCCTCGAATATGTAACCCCATTGTAAAATATAATGTGTAATTTTTCTGCTTCAAATTTATGAAAATTAATTGCTTATAACAAATAAACTGCGTGCACTTCAAGTCACATGCCCTGAGCACTACTCAAACTAAGCATTAGAGACTTTACTCATGTCTGAGCTGAAAGTTTTCATTCCATATTATTAAAGATTTTAGAATAATTGAAGTATCTCAGAATTAGCATGTAAATATTTGCTCATTCACTAATCAACCTTTTTATTCCAAATCTTCAATCATTCGGTGGTTTATAAATTAGACAAATAGTTATTGAATGGCATAAAGTCTTCTATATTATATATTTTAATAAATTTGAATATTGGATTCCAACATATGTTATAGACTTACGTGATGAAGGGTTAGCTTTAGGTTGAACAGGCTTCCTTAACGGGAACACCCAATTAATTATTATTAATAAAATATATTTGTTACATTTAGCATTTAAAGAAGTTGGTATACATTTTTTAATATATTTAGTTTATATATAGCCATACGTATAAATCTTATATATTTATAAGTATACTCACCTGGATGTAGAATAACTTGGACAAATTAGTTAACATTGATTGATTGTAGGTGTATAGTACATATTGGCGCCAATCAATTCTTCTTCTGGCAACGCGATCACCACTCACTGCTTGACACTTGTTCACACTCGCCCACAGTCCATGCACTACTGACCTCCAAGTGGCCTCGCTTGCTGCTTAGCCAGCCTCCCACACTCTGCTTGGGCTCTGCTCCTCGCTCAAATGCTAGTGAGAGCATCGCTGCTGCCGTTCGTTTGCACTCGCGCTCGATATGCAAGTAGCCTCGCTTGCTAACTTGCCAGCCTCACACAATCGCACACATGTAAGATGATTGGGGCTCTGCCGCTGCTCGGTCAAAAGCTAGTGAGAGCAACGCTGCTGCGTCTGATCGAGAGCGTCATTGGCGTATTGCAAAGAGAGCGCAAGTCGCCTCACTTGCTGCTTAGCTGCCAGTCACGCACACATTGATCACAGTGCACGAATCGAAGCTGAAAGTGCTCGCTGCTCAGAGATCGTGAGTGACAGCCAATGCTTGTTATCAGCTCAGCGAAAGCAGCGCTGCTCGTGTCGTTCGTTCGTAGGCGCTCGTACGTTCTGAGCTGCTGCGACGAAACGAAAGCGTCGCTGCTTTCTTGAGTAGGTGGAAAAAACCGATTTAAGCAAAATTATGCATTGAAGCCACGTGGCAACGTGCATGTTTTTATTAAATATTGTGTTTAAATCAATAAATAAACTATTCCTAATTGAAGAATAACTAAATTGTAGATTTGTAAAATAGTTTAATATAAATGTATAGTATTCTAGATATAACAAAATAATAATAAAAAATTGCTTCGCCTTGTTTTTGCTTATATAAGTATAAGCACCAAATGTCTAAAAAAAATTCTATTTGAAAATTAAGCAGAAACTATTTCAGCTAAACATTATATTATTACAAATATTTTACCAAAATAATTTGATTGATTAGTAAGACTAATTTAAATAAACTAAACTATAATATTAAATATATAGCTCATAAATATTTTACATTTCAACGATATCTATTTTGTATAGTAAGCACTAGCTTGTAATTTATTTGCTCCCAGCCGAATAAAATTATGTGCGACAACAAGTTATGATGTTTAGCCTACTTTGTTGCCAAAATCTAGTTAATGAAGCTTGCAACGTTTGGCAACAGCTGCTGCAACCAGAAATTAGCATTTATGTAGCACATAAACATAAGCACACACACATAGAGAGCTTATAAACAACACAATAAATAAATTTCGTTTGCCATGTGCACAACAATAAGTTTGCCAAGCATAAACATATATATATATATTTATATATATTTTTTTTTATATATATGCATGTGTTTATAGAGGGAAAACTGTTATCACAAATCAGCGCAAGGACATAAAACGAAAGCGAAAAGTCTCGGGCAGATGGCGGCGTCTTGAGAATGTTGCGTATTGAATTTCATATTTGCCACACAGCTGCAAGGACAAACGGCAACATGTTGACTTGACAGACATAGAGCCAAAGGACTTGCAGGCAATTGACACCCTTTTTTCAATTTGACAGCCAAAAGAAGAAGTCAACCCTCAAATGTCTGCCAGCCTTGCTGCTTTATAAGGGTAATCGCCATAAATTGTAGCAGCCCCCCAATATAAATTTTTTGCATAACGCAAAATCAGATTATATATGCATATAGATATATATATATTTTTTGCAAATGTAAGTAGCTGAGGGTAAGTTTGTGCGATCGATGCAAAAAGTCATTAACATAAATTTCAGTAACAGGACAATTAACAATCGACCTTCCAATCATCATCAACAATTGCCATAATCCACTCAACGTCAATGCATTTGTTGTTGTTATTGCTGCTGCTTAAATTGCCTCATTTTAAATTGTAAATAAATTTTGATGGCATTAAATGTGTTTAAGCTCATATGCGCATATAAGTGTGTATGTGTGTGTGTGTGTGTGTAAACTGATTGGCAGCAGCGCTGTTAATTGTGCGCTTAATTAAATTTTCATGCAGCTGTAATAAATAATTTTCATACCTGACAATCTAATTAGATTTGCATTTAATATACAATTTTTTTGTGACTTTAAAGTCAAAGTGATGCAGACTCAATAAATATAAAAAGATTAAATTTAAAAAATATATAAAATAGAACAGACACTAGTATAAGTATTAGCATTACTTTTATAATGTTTCTGCGCAGTATTAATGCTAAATAAACTATATTTATAGTTCGATAATTGTTTAATAAAAATTTAGTCTTATTTAAATTAATAAAAATAATAAAATATAGAAGGGCACTGAAAAAAGTTATTTGTGTCTTTCTGCAAAATTTGTTGATGTCCAAATAAATAAAAAATATAACGAACCGATAAAATAAGCAACGAGCATATTTATAAACAACTGAATATAAAACCAATGCCAGCATAATATAATAGCAGAATAAAATAATGGGGGAGACAATTATTTAATTCTATTTTAATAAATGCTAACAAATATGCAAATCTTTGTTTGAATCTAAGCTTGTTAGTCCCACATGTGAACTTTACCAAGAATTGGTTTATTCCTGGACTTCTTGGGCTTGCACTCGTCAGAGTCCTTGCTTGGCTGCTCTGGCGCCGGCGCTGGCGCATCCTTTGCTGGCGGCTGCTCAGCTGCCTTCTGAGCCGAGGCGAGTTGCTTCTGTTCAGTCTGCATCAAATCAATTGCCGGCTTGACTTCACGCCTGGCATCGCGTGTAAAGTACTGATTGCCGGACAGCAAGGCGGAGCTATCGGGAGGACTGACAGTTGGTGGAGTTTTGGGTGAAAGCTGATCCGCAAAGCGATGATGAGTTTTATGGACACGACCCAGCAGAAAGTCACGCAATTTTTTGAGCAACGGCGCAATGTCGCGATGCTTGGGCGTCATTTTAAATAAACGTATAATTTGAGTTTATAAAAAAAACAAATGTATATAACTATGTGTTTGTATTTACTAGCACGTTACGATTTGAATAGTCAAAGCTAACACAGCATGTTGCCATGTTAGCTAACTCAATATGAAACGCCTGCTTGTGCCACAACAAGTTGCCGCTGTCAAATTGAGTTGTCAGTGCAATAAGCGTCTGTCAATCAGCCAAGCTGCCAATGAATTTCAATTATGGCCAACAAATCAAAAAACAATGCAGACGCCACATTAATCGACTGACCGTAATGAAATCTTTGCGCAAATGTTCAATTGATATTAATAAAAACACTTCAATTTCCGATGCCAATCAGTGAGTCGTCACTACAGTGAAGCCCTCGGCTTGCAGCGCTTGCCTAAGCTGTCACTTTCTGACAGGCTCGACTTCTTCCCCCCCATCAGGCAGGCGCCGGATGCTCTGCCGGCCCCGTGAACGTGTGAGATGCTTATCATATGAAGCGAGTTGCTTGCAACGCTGCTCACATTTCATCAGATAAGCAGCTTGTCGAGATTTACGCAATCGAGGCTGATTGGCAGGCACTCTGACTAACGTTGCACGCGACGGCGGCGGCGGCGGCGGCTCCGCGTACGTCAAAGGGTGTCCTTGCCTGTTTACCTTTTGGCTTTCCAGCAGCCGGCCTCGAGGCTTTGTTTAAGACATGAAGCGAGAAGGGCTGGGGCTGCGCTTATCCTCGTGTTCTACATTGACTATGGGCAATGCATAAATCAGCTTGACTTCTCTCAATTTGATTCTAATTTAGCGACGCACGTTGCGCTGTAATCATTTATGATAAGCAAAGCTAAATATCAGGTTAACAACTTTTATTCGAAAGGGGCAGGGAAATTGATTTTCATGAGAAAAAAAAAATTTATAGTTGTCATATCTTTTTTTTGGGGTGGCTATGATTTTCTTTAGTTCGACAACATAATTAATATCAAATTCTTTATTAGAAGCAAAAACAAAGTCTGCCACAGGTTTTAAAAATGTTAGAAAAATTGTTACTAAGCAAATTCATTTAGTAACTATTAAAAACGTATTAATACGTACTAAAAATGTTTAAAATAAAATATAAAAATAAATGTCAACAGATAATTTTCTATTGCAGTCGACTGCCTAATAAAAAAGCTTACAAAAATAATAAACCTTTTTTTTATACACAATAAATAAATGCATTATTATAACTATCTTAGTCTTAATACTTTTGCCATTTTTCATTATCATTATAAATTGCCACGTTGCGTTTTCTGATTTGGCGTAATTCAAACGAAACATTGACAGTTTTCAAATTGGTTCAAGGCTATTTTTAATAATATTTTGTCAACGCTTTGAACTTTAATATAAACCTTCCCTTATATAAAACGTTGCTGCAGCAGCTTGCACTATTTGTTGAAGCTGTTTCAACGAGTGTCATGTTGCAGCAACATTGAGAAAGTGTTTGGTGACCCCACAAAATGCGGCAAACTAATTGATATAATTTTTTTTTTTTTTAAATTGAACACTGAACCCTCGAGATTTGGCAGCGAGCGCTGAAAAGTGAAAACAGATTTTTCATATTGATATTTGAGCCACTGCTGAGTTCGAGGGTTAGGATCTGATTGTTGGTGGTGTCACACATGTGGTTGTTAGATTGAACTAATTGGCAAGGAAACTGCCACGCAATCGATGTGGGAATAAAGTAATATGATCGAGGGTCAAAGCTCGACTGAAACTCTGAAGCTTGAAGCTTGTAATGCGATATGTCAACAGTGTCTAAAGGTCGCAGCAAAATTTAAAGCAAAACTTTTTGCAAAAAGTAAAAGTAGCGAAGGTCAACATCATCAAAATGTCTGGCTTAACTTGCGGGCAGGACAAACATACACATGCCACACGCTACTTGCAGCAGCAGCAGCAGAAGAAGAAGCAGAAGCTGTGTGCGTTGTCTTCGTCTCGTGGTGAAAATGATAATGTTAAAGTTTTACAACTTAAGTCGTCAAAGTCAAACACACTCTAGGGAAATTACAAACACATTCGTGACAAGAGGATGTGAAGAGGCTGTTGCTGTTGCCCCATACCCCCCTGGTCCAGCATGGGGAGGTCAAGCAGCATACTGAGGGTGGTGCTGGTGCTCTTCAACTTTTTGTTATTCTATGATGAAATATACTGAGCCAAGTTGGTACCTGCTGCTGCTGGAAATCTTAAGCTCACTATCCGTACTTATTGTTGTTGTTATGTGAGTGCTTCACTCTTTTATGTGTTTACAGCGCTTCGGGGTGGTATTAGTATAAAGCTCGCCATGACGCCACTTTGCCTGGCTCAACTTTGAGAGAGATACAACAACATTGGCGCCCGCTTGCTTCAGCTCACCCATTAGCATAAATAAACGCTCTTAAGTACGCCCCATAAAGGTGTAAATGCTTCGTATTATTAGCCCCCACCAGGAGACAGAGCAGAGTGTGGCAGACCGTCTGTCTAAACCGCCAAGAGCGCCTCAGCGCGGACTTTAACTAAATGCTAAAATTTTATGCGCGACTTAAACACATAAAATTTGCTCTCAAGCATTTCATAAAATTTTGTTACACATCAAAATGAGTTGCATGCCAAAGTTGACTTTGACTTTTGTTTGTCTACTAGCATAAAATTTTATTAAATGACTGCCACAGAGTTTGTCGCACTTGGGTCAGCTCTAAATTAAGCCGGCAGAGCTAAGGAAAAGTATTAGAAAGTGCAGAGATTATAAATATATATTTCAAATTAGTAAATTATTCAGTCCATTGAAACGATTTATTGAATTAATATAAAATATTATTTATTTAATTGTAAACACTTCAGTAAATTTGTCTGCTGCTTGCGCTTTCCACTACACATTTAATTTTGAATCTGACCAGAAAAACATTCTAAGTCTAATTAATATATAAGTTGCTCCCAGTCTCAAGGCTTTTCCTTCTATGAATCATTTCGATTACTCCCAATCTTTACTAAAAAAAATTAATTTGCTATATTTGAGTTCATATTACATTTAGCTCTGTTTTAAATATTAGAATCTTAGCTTTAATATGTATAGAGCGCAACTTTTGCCTGCAGAGCTGGGCCATAAACACTGAACACTCCTATCAGAGATACCTACGCTCATTAAAATGCGCAAATGTTCTGTTTATGCAGTGAAATTACTTTTGAGTTTGCCTCTACACACACTCTCACACACACATACACACACAGACAATAGAGAGTTTATTCATTTCATGCCCACGTTTATTGTTTTCCCAGTCATTTGCAGCATCTTATCAATTTGACTCAGAGGCTACAGCTGCTGCTGCTGGTGCTGCCTCAAGTTTCTTTGCTGGCAATAAAAGAGTAACCATTGTTTCCGTTCGCCTGTCATTGATAATGAAGACACCACCCAGGCCACATTGTCTTGGCACGCCCACCACTTCAACTGTGGATTCGTGAACGTGACTCTCTTATCAATGCGGCTGCTCCTCGGGCAGCTGGCGCGCTCGCTATCGCAGCAGCAGCAGCAATTAAAATTTGTAGCTATTGGTAAAATGTTGGCTACAATGGGCATGGGCATGGGCATGGGCATGGTTTGAATTCGATTTCGTTTGCGCACCGTTTACAAATCATTTTGCAATTGCTCAAAATCGGGCATGACTCGAGGGCAACTACTTCTTCCTGCAACCCTCGATGCTGTCTCTCCCAATGGGCGTTAATTGCATGGGCTTGGGTTAAGATAAGCGCACGTGATTTTTCTACGAATTTTACGCCCAGCAGGCACAAGCGGCATTCGCTTTTCTTTTCTTCAGCTACATTTCAACTTCAGGTTATATATTTTCATTCAGATTTTCGATGGGGCGTGCCGCTGGCCCATTTTGTTGGGTGCCACACTTGGCGATAAGAGCGGCAGCGTATGGGGCAGGAGGTCAAGTATATTTTTGTATAATTTTTTGAATTGCTAAAACGTGCGCCAAATGGCTTAATTATGACTGAAGTCTCAACTTTGATCTTGACTTTTGTGCCAACTCAAGTGCCAGTTGGCAACTGGAGCATTATTTGCATTTGGCCTTTAAATGTGTAAAGCAAAAAAGTCAATTAAATGTTTTTCAAATAAACAATGCAAGAATTGTTCAAAAACAAAACATGTAAGTGACAAATTAAATTTAAATCGAAAATACTGTAAATAAATACAATAATTAATTTAAATTAGTAATGCTTGAAATTAGTAATCATTATTTAATAGGTAAGCGGTTTAGTATTTTTGTCTATCATTTGTCATAAATCATTTAAGTGATTTAACAATTTTACACTACAAACTTCTAGCATAATTTTTTAACAATATTTATATGACATTTATTGTTTGACATAATATAATATAATTGGATTAAAATAGTATGAAATAGAACAAATAATACACTTAATCATTCAATAGTTTTCTTAGCGTCTACACAATTTACTAAATTAATTATAAATTGAATAAATGTTTATTTGATTAATGCTAAAAATGATTGTATTGCATAAATGTTGATAGCTAACGGTAAGCTGTCTGGCATTTTTAATGACTTAAAGTTCAATACAATTTTTATTTAGCCTTGCAGTCGTTCAGACAGACAGACAGACGAAGAGACGGACAAAGACAAACAATCAAATATATGAGAACTCACTTAAAAGTAAGTAAAAGCAGTAAAACGCTTTTTATGTTTAATGTACATTATGCAAATATGCTTGCATATATATATGTATATATATTTTGATGTGCTGAACGATGTCTCTCGACTGTTGACACTCGCTCCTTCGATTGATGCGGCTCGAACGTCAATCAAACGTTGGAATGGGGGAGGGGGCAGCTTGTGCTCTAATTTGCAATTGAAGCAAACAACACGAGCTCTGTACGGCTTGGAATTTATTTAAAATGTATCACAATTTGATTTGTGCTTATTGACTGGGCTTTATTTCAATATTTGTTACAATTTGTTGTTGATGCTTATGTCGCTTTTGCATATTAAATATTTATTTATCAGCTTTTATGCAAGCGTCTTGTAGAAGCTGAAGCTATGGAAGATTTATAGCCAACTGTTGTTAAATTGATGGCAATGTGTGAGTGTGTGTGTGCCCAAAATGTTGACCTTGTTGCAAATACAGCATGCCATACACACAAAGTCATGTAAATAATGCGCAGAGGCCACAGTACGTATACTTGATATTTTGGCTCTGCAGCTCTGAAGACCAAGCCGAGTCGACGGCATCACGTCTTTATCATGTTTTGCATATTGTTTATATTTTTCTGCAGTCTTGTTTATGTAGTCGGTACATGGGCCAGTCCTCGTTGGACTCGATTGCTCTGCCGTCCTTCCTTGTCCTGTTGAACTGTTGTCCTTTGCACTTTGGACTACGATACAATGCATATCAGATTTATTTTACAGTTACAATATTTAATTTGCTCTTACGCAAATTGTTGCCATTTTCCGTTTTGTTTCATGCAAATTTCAACCACTGGCGCCCACTCCCCCCCCCGCAACAGATGCTTCGCAGCTGTGCGGCATTTAAAATATTGATGAAACTTGTTCAACGCAAATGTATTTTGCATTCTGCATTAAAATAAATGTGTAACTATAAATTGATTTACATAGGCGCCAGTTGAATGTGTTTCCAATTGCATTTACCCTTCAGTACGGCTGGTCGTGGTGAATTTATTGGTGATTGGAGCTTAAACTAAAGTAATTCATCTTCGCTTAAACATTCGAATTTCAGCAGCATGTTGGTGAATTTATGAGTGATCCTCATGTTAATTTCATCAATGCTATGCTCAATGGGCTAAATTGCATTTTTTAGGCTTCGATTGTAGCAAAATTGAATCTCAAAATCTTTGTTGCAAAAATTGTTAATAACTGTGAAGCTATGCTAAATATAATTGTTATCACACCATTGAATATGGATTATACTTTCTGAACCTAATCAAAAATATCAGAAATACTAATGAAAAATTATGTATTTCAAATAACTTACTAGAGAATTATCCAGATGGGTTTCATACATAAGATATGATATTCTATATAGATATTCTATATAGAAATATTTGACCTTTCGACATGATCTGTCCAATCTTAGGATATAAAAAACCGAAATATAAAGTTTCTTTATTTTTAATTGTTCGGTTTTTTACCATAAAAAGGACTAAGGCCATAGGTTCTATATATATTCTATATTTAACTCATTATCGTATGTGTTAAGCTTCAGCTCACTAGCCTTTTAAATTAACTCATTAAAAAACTGGCCCAATGTACAATTGCTTGTAACACTGGCGAACGGTAGTCAGTGAGGTAACTGGCTGTTCACTAGTAAGCCGCATTTTGAAACACAAACTTTCTGCTCTTGGCGCCAAGTTGCTAACAAAAGTTTTGATGCGTATTGGGTTAATGCTGAGAGTGGGCTCCTGTTCACAGGATATGATGTGTGTTGGAACTATCCACGCACATGTTGTAGCTGTGTCGACTTCATTTCAACAGCAAGTCGACAACAACTGTGCGGCGCATAAACAAACCCGGAAACTACGATCAATTGTCGGATAGTTGTCGTCGTCGGGAAGCGTGTGCGCTTAAAACTTTAAAATACAGTTATGTCTGTTTGTGTGTGTGTGTGTGTGTTGCGCAGGTGGAAAATTTATAATTTGCAAAATTGCCACGCATGTTGGCAGCATGTTAAATGGCCAGGCCAGTTATCCAGCCAAGCAGGCAGGCAGGCAGGCAGGCTGTCGTTAGAGCCGCTTGGCTGGCGGCTTAAATTATGTTAACCTCAAACGAGCCGCCACGTCGCTGCACCTGCATATGCCTGCTGCCCTGACCCTGACAGCGACCCCCAACTCGAGAGCCCAAGCACCCAGAACGACCCGAGTAGCCGTGTACAAAGTTCGATTTAAAGCCTCGTTTATTTAGCCAACCAAGCGGTGTCGGAGTCGTTTGGGTCGTTGCTTGCATGTTGCAAAAGTTGTTGCCGTTGCACAACCGCATGCCACAACATGTAGCAACTCGAACTACAGCTTGGGGCGCCTCCTATGTATGCCCCACTTGGCAATTGCCAAAACTATTTGTTTACATATTTAGACCATGCGAAAAAGGCAGGCATGTTGTCAAGTCTTGTTTACTGTGAAATATGTGCATTTAAATGCAGGTTGGTGCCACAAGTTCACACACACACACACACACACACACACACACGCACGCACGCACACACACTCACTTATATATATATGTAGTGTATGTAAATTAAAAGATTAAAGCATTCATTAAAGTTTCGGCGCAGCCAACTTTTTTTTGACTTCACTTCATGAATTTCAAGATCCCTTTTTTTTGTTGATCTAAATTTGTGTGCTGTCTGAAACAAATCTCCAAAGAGTGATAAAAACGGTAATTGCATAGACTCCATAAGTTATTCTTAAGCGTTGAGATTTACCAGTGCAGTAATCTGCTCTTTGCTCAATCCATTGAATATCCTCAGGAATTCCAATTCGTCTTGCGGCATTCGAAAGTTCATCTTTTGTTGAGTCACTAATCTCACGGACTCGTGACAATATGACGTAGCTTGGCATAGGTGAGCTAAGAGACCCTCCGCATAATATTACCATATTTTGTGGCTCTACTGCTAATACCTTCGCATCAATAGCTTCGTGCCTATTAGCAAACCTTAATAATCCAAGGCGTGTAAGATTATTCCACGGCCACCACAAATATCTAAAATTACTTTTATACGTTTTGTCCTTGTCTCCCTTGTAGAAACCTGAAAGTCCAAAATCAAGTTGATCTTGTGTGCTCGCCAGCGACACTGAGACATTGAAGCATGTGATGTTATCTTCATAAGATCCTCTCCCCACATAATACCACATGCCACTCAACTAATTGTAAATAAAAATTAATAAAGCTTTTCTTTTCCAAGCATTAGCACAAAAACTCACACTAGGTGCATCATCAGGAATTGGAACCATAGGTGCTGAATGGCAATTATAGAATGATTGAACACAACTAATCCAACAAAACGGCAACATCAGCAAAAAAAATAGTTTGTATACCATATTGAGATTTGTGCTTTATTCGAAGTTAAAAGGTTGTTGTAAACTGTAATTTCTCAAATATTTTAGGCAAGCATAAAGCTAATTTTGAATAATTTTAGTTTCGATATAGGCCAAAAAAAAAAACGACATATGTCTCAGAGATTTTGATAATAAATGGGAAACCCTACATAAGATTTCACAAATTTCTAATCTTACTATTTAAAAGCCAACTAAGTACAAATTTTTGTATTTTAAATATACAATAAAAAAATGAGTTGAGTTGACGAACTTACTAAGTGTATTTAATATTATTTTAAAGAGTTTGCAAGCACAAAAGCTACTCCAACTTTTTTTTTGTTGATCTAAATTTGTGTGCTGTCTGAAACTAAACAAATATCCAAAGAGTGATAAATACGGTAATTGCATAGACTCCATAAGTTATTCTTAAGCGTTGAGATTTACCAGTGCAGTAATCTGCTCTTTGCTCAATCCATTGAATATCCTCAGGAATTCCAATTCGTCTTGCGGCATTCGAAAGTTCACCTTTTGTTGAGTCACTAATCTCTCGGTCTCGTGACATTATGATGTAGGACGATGCTGTATTGATCCCCATGCATAACATTACCATATTTTGTGGCTCTAATGCTAATACCCTCATATCAAAAGTGAAGCGATTAAAAACCAGAGTCGCACCTCCAAGGCGTGTAATATTATTCCACCCAATGAATTTATAATCAGATTTACTTTTATACGTTTTGTCTTCCTTCTTGTAAAATGAAATTCCAAAATCAAGTTGATCTTGTGTGCTCTTCAGCGACACTGAGGCATTGAGGCATGTGATGTTATCTTCAAAAGATCCTCTCCCCACATAATACCACATGCCACTCAACTAATTGTAAATAAAAATTAATAAAGCTTTTCTTTTCTAAGCATTAGCACAAAAACTCACACTAGGTGCATCATCAGGAATTGGAACCATAGGTGCTGAAAAGCAATTATAGAATGATTGAACACAACTAATCCAACAAAACGGCAACATCAGCAAAAAAAATAGTTTGTATACCATATTGAGATTTGTGCTTTATTCGAAGTTAAAAGGTTGTTGTAAACTGTAATTTCTCAAATATTTTAGGCAAGCATAAAGCTAATTTTAAATAATTTTAGTTTCGATATAGGCCAAAATAAAAACGAAATATGTCTCTGAGATTTTGATAATAAATGGGAAACCCTACATAAGATTTCACAAATTTCAAATCTTACTATTTAAAAGCCAACTAAGTACAAAGTTGGCCAACTAAGTTGAGTTGACGAACTTACTAAGTGTATTTAATATTATTTTAAAGAGTTTGCAAGCACAAAAGCTACTCCAACTATAGATACTTCAATCACACATATACATACAATTGCACTCATTCTCAGATACTTAAATGGAGTCGACAATAGTGAGGCCAAACATTTTTTCTGGATCCCACGGCAATCCAATCCGCACATTTAAAATATTTGCGCAATCAAAATTAATGCAACTGTCATGTTTTTGAGCCACTGTTTGGGGGTGCAGCAGCCCACTCTGCAGGATGCTTTAGTGTACTCGGGAAATGTATTTTGGCGTTAAATGCAAATACACTTTAGAAATGAAGCCGACCAGAACCTTTTTGGGGGAAGCGTATTCGCATTACATTGCCTTTGGTTGTTGGGTCGACAATGTTTAAATTTAAACAGTAAAACCAAACTCATTACCAACAACAAGCGAATTGTGCGTATGTCGTTGTCAAATTACCAAAATGTCCTTTTGCGCAATTTTGTGGACATTGGAAATCGCTTTGATTGAACCGCATGTCGTGCCAGACGACAACAACTGGCAACACTACAATGGCCGCACATAAAACAAACAGGCCATGTCCAGTCCACTCCACTCCACTGGTCCACCACATACAAATCCACTTGGAATTGCAGCTGCCAATGCGCTCCGCTGCACTAACACGCATTCCCCAGCTCTTTCAATGTGTGTGTAAATTGTCCATGCGTATGCATTGCGGATTCGATGAATTCGATGGCTCCAACTCCAATTACTGGAACGGGGGACGGGCGGGGTGGCCCAATTGGTTTTATGTCGCTTGCGCACGAATGGAGCTGCATTTTACTGTCTCCTGCTAATCTCTGAGCGCCGAGTCCCAAGTAAAAGTGAAAGCAGAGCGGACTGGGCTTGGTTGACTCCCCAACCGGTGCCCATTTTGTCGGGCCAACAAGTTGACTTTGAAAATCAATTAACAACATCAAACAGACACGCACAACGCTGACGTGGACAGCTGCTGCAGTTGCCTCCTTCAATCATCCTGGCCTAAGTTCTCATCGATGCGTTCCGCTTGGCAAAGTGTGTAAATTTGCGACTGTAAATCAAATATGACAACGCACAGGCGAATGCAAAATTTGCATGTGTGTCAGTCACATTAATTGTGTGCGCGGCAGTCAACCTGGGCGTATTTTATTGTTGTGTTAATGAGTGTGCATAGAGTCCTTTGCCTCTTGGACATTGGTCCAGCACCCCACACAACGCTTGAAGAATGATGCTGCCAGCAGTTGCAGTCGCCAAGTGGTCATGTGCTGATGTGACATAAAAATATGCTGCCATCGACTAGATGAGTAAGCATTTTAATTAATTGTTTGGAAATTGCGTTAAATTATGTGCTTAATTTGCAATTAACCAGACGAACAAAAATATTACAGATTGCGTTAAGCACGCGCACAAGTTACAGCTGCTCAGCAGCGTTGCCAACTACTCAAAAGTGCTGAGCCGATCAACAGCGTTGCCAACTACTCAAAAGTAAGCTCTGAGTTGTGTAACAGTTACCAGTCACAGCTTAAAGTCGCTTAACAACAGAAGTTTATCAATTATTAGCATATCTATAAAATTAAAGTTAATAAATATTATTTAATCAAGCAGCAGCGTAATTTATCGTTAGCTGTCAGTGTTTGTTGGCCAATCAACAGTGTTGTTAATATGAAATGAGCTAAAATGTGCAGCTGTTTTTATACTTACCAGTAAAAACAATAGCAAAGCCAAATATGTTAAAAATTTTGTCATTGCATATCGTTATGCTATATGCAGTTGATATCGTTTTGTATCGATGTTTTGCTTAATTGCGATCGCTATCGGCAGCCAAAACTTCGCTTAGTTTCATCTCTAATTTAAGCGCGTCGGTAATAAAAGTGCAATAAGTTTTCGTTATGTCACTTCTCGTGCTTAATAATAGTGTAATAATGTTTTTCTTAACTCGCTACGCTTCGGTAATAAATAAGTGCAAGTGTGCAATATTAAAAATGCTGCGCGTCGGGAATAAAAGTGCAATAATGTTATTGTTAACGGTTGATTTAATATTAAAATCAGTATGCGGCGGTAATAAAAGTTCAATCATGTTTTCGCTAATGCACAATTTAATATTAAAGTTGCTGTTGAGGTAAATTTGAGTAAGAAACTTAAGCATTTTGCAGGTCAATGCCCACAAACATTTGCAACTTTTCTAATTAACAGAGACAGAGAACTTCCAGGGCTGCAGCAAGTTAATCAGCTCGAGACAGCACAGAGCCAAACACAAAACTAATAAAAATAATTTAGACAACAACAAGATGAAGAAATGCATGGAAATTTATTCGCACGTAGTTGTCATAAAATGTGTGTTTGAAGTTTGACGAGCCAAAAGGGCCGAGAACGAATCCCTAAGCAGGCATTTTGCATGCAAACCGCAGTCGTCAAACATGACGTGATAATTTAACAAACTGCCTATGTCAAAGTAGATTAATACTACTACAACAGTTTAGCAGCAGCAACAAACAACAACAACAACAGTTTATGTGCTGTCTGGGGCGCGACTTGGAGTTAGTTAGACATGGCTTATCAACGGCAATTTTAATGAGCCTATTTATGAGCTAGAGAGCGTTAAACATGACATAGCAATTTTTGAGGCTGGGGAGCGTTTTATGAGCTATAAAAACGCAAGCACTGCTAATTGGTATTGTATGTCTAAAAATATGCAATCTTAATATGTATATATTACAATTACAATTTTAGTTTTAGGGTTGGAATGCAACCGCAAGCTCTCTTCAAGTGAATGCCACACTGTCTGCGGCATGTGGCAGCATTTCCCATAAGACCTTTTCCACGCGGCTAGACGCCATTTTGACCAAAGCAATGAGCTGTCCGCCATAGCTCTGAGCATTAATTAAAACCAGTCGCGGCGCATTAATCTGAAGAAAATGAAAAAAAAAGAGAGCAAAGCGACAGCGCAGCGCAGACATAAGCGATTGATAGTTGGATTAAGTATTAAACACTTTAGTGACTTTAAGCGCTCTTCAGCCATTTCACGGCTTTGTGGCTGCAGCACTTGGCCAACGTTTGATGCCCGTTTCCGTTGTTGTTTTGTGCTTCTAAGGCATAATAACAATAAATGCGCCAAAGGCAAAACAAAAGCTTTGCTTGCAGCAGTGGCAACAATGGCAACAAATGCAGTCGCTGCTTGCGACTTTTGCACTTCCGCCAGCACTAAAAGTTTAAATTCATTTCCGCTTGCTGCACAAAAAATATTTAATTAGAAGTTAGAGCAACACGCAAAGAGATTTTTTTTGCTATTGTCTTCAAATTTGCTATTATTTTACTTAAATTGATTTGCAAGCAATTTTATAACATTTTTATAGCTATAATAGTTTTTCTTGCATTTAGCGACTGACATTTTGAAGCATGCAATTAGTAGCAATTAATTTAGATTAACATTTGATAGCGAGCATTAGGTGCAACTAAGTCAAGTCGCTGCTAATGTGTCGACTCAAGTGGCAGACAAATTTCGCACATAGCACAAAGGTTACTGACAGAGATAAATTGGTTGAATTAACAGCACGTTTAGTCTGCAGTGCACAGAAAAAAATTTCTTATGAGTTTTGATTATAGCTTAATTCTGTACTAACTGCTCTATCTATAACTCATACATACGTTATATATTTAAAAAAGAAACCTTTAGCAATTTTCCAACCTTACTTATCTTGGAATATTTTCGGTTGATGTTTTTTTGATTTTACTAAAAAATTACCTACACTGAGAATCAATGGAATTTTAAAAATCAGCCTCAGTGCAATCCAAAATCAACTTTATGAATGGTAGAATTTCTTTAAATTTTCAAACTTCTCTTAGACTCTCAAATCTTTAAAGATTTCGGAGCTAGTTCTTTTTTAAATTTAAGTGGAACTAGCCATATGAAAATTTATATTAAAATGTAGTCTTTTAGTAAATATAATTTTCTTTTGCTCGTTTGCAGGGCTGAAAGATCCCAATGTGGATAGGCACACCACTAAGGGTAAGTCTATAATGAAATATGATTTTTTTCTTAGACACTCTCTCATAGTGTTTAGATTAAAAATTAATTAAATACAAATTGTGCAAATAATTGCTAGGCGAGCAAAACTTTGTTGCACACCCTAGAGGGGGCCTCTGTAACCCAGTCTGAGGGTTACTACCCAGTCAAACCACAATAACTATAAATTGCGTAGCGTCGAAAACCGCATTGGGGAAGACGTTAACCAGCAGAGGCTCTTTAAAACGCAATCAAGCTGAAAATTAATTAAAATTTTAAGCGTGATATGAAAATAATGTGCCCAAGAAGCAAAAGCAAAATATGTGTGGCATAGTGTACGGTATACCTTAACCCTAACCCAACCAATTTTCAAGCGTTTTAATTTAAAACTCACTTGTTACATTTTTAGACGCAGTCGCGCAGGAGTCTTGGCAGTCGGCAGAGTTGGTCGTGTCTCGATTTCATTAAAAATGTTTTTATGCTCACATTATCCTTTTACTTTAGCATGACGCAGCGACGAGTTCACGTCTCGCTGTTTTAGTGTGCAATTTAATTTGGCTATGAAACGCCGCATCCTTGACACTTTCACTTTCCTGCGCCCCACACACCCCATTCAAGCCATGAGCAGCCCAGTTAACCCCTTGCCAAGGGCTTGTTTTAAGCAGCTTAAGCTTGTCATTGACGTTCCTTCTTGTGCTTGTTGTTGTTGCTTTTGCCGTGTTAAACGGCTCATAATTTTACGCTCAGCGCACACACGCGTCTCCTTTCGCCTCCTGCCACATGCTGCACCACCTGTGTGTGTCTGTGTGTGCCACTCGTTGCGTGGCCTTTAAGCGAAGTGTTCTTCTCATCTCTGCATGAGGTTTCTGTTTGTGGCTGTGTCTGTTTATTTTTCGCTTCTTTTGGCTTTGAGCTTGGCTCGCTTCAGCAAGCGAAAGATATCACTTCAAATCCAATAAACTTAAGTGCGCCGTCGCTCGTTGCATGCACCAAGTTGCATGCCACACCATATCAATAGTTTTCAACGTTTTAAAGCATCCAATTCTTATTGAATATATGCATCAAATAAATTTTGACAAAGTAAATAATAAATAAAATAATTGCAGCGGCTTAAAATTAATTTGAGAATTTAAAGGCGAAAACTTGGAATATGCCTATGCTTAGCATTTTATTTTTCATCTCAATGTGAGCGACTACAAATGTTTTACTCTTGTGTATGTTGAAGTTTAAGGCTAAGCTAATGTATTTAAAAATTGTTTCTAATTATGTCTCTTAGTTTAAACGAAAATTCCAAAGTAGCTTGGATGTATTACAATATTTAAATTGCTAAATTAAATTGCTATAAATTAAAAGTTTCCAATATATAAACATTAATTATTTTAATTTAATTTAAATTGCTATGTTATTACTTAAGTAGCGTCTCTTCTTTTGCTTACATGCAGCTCTATTAGCTTTTGTATTTAGTAAGCAAAGTATAAAATGTTTATAGCAAATATCTTTGCATGCCTTTGAGCTATTGAACAAAAAAATGGACATTAGCATGTATCGCTTTTAAATGGATTGGGTTTGTCTAGCTAATGTGATGAATGGCCGTGTCATTGAACACGGGCCAAGCAGCAAAACAGAAAATAGGAAAAGTAGCTTTGGTCTCGTAATTATGCAGGCGTCTGGCAAAATGTTGCGACTCATGGCAAACGCAAAACCTGAGCGAACTGTAAGCACTTTAATCTCATAAATCAAATGTTAAGGCGGCGGCAGCAACAGGATATCTGCATAAGAGGATAACAGGCAGACAGCAGACAGACACACCGAACATAAACACACGTCATAATATTTAACATATGGCAGTTGGGCAAATATTTAATACACCGCTGGTGTGGTCTGGCCTGGAATATTTTCATTTCCGTTGGCGTTTTTATTTTTATTTCTTATTACATGTTATCAAGTAATGAATATCAAATGTAATGCTTATCATTTATTTGCCAAGGAAGACGAAACCGAAATGGATTTGCTGCTGCCTGCGCCAGGTGCTGGCAACATATTATAATATTTACTTAATTTTCATTTCTAATTTTTTTTTTCTTGCGCCTTTATATGCCTCATATATAAAATTGCTGCCGCAGTCAAGAACGAAATGTTTTGCTGCATAATAAGCGAAGCTCAGCTCAGCTCATAGCGAAAGTTATTGTGGGCAAAAGTCAAGTGGGAAATCATGTGGGAGGGGGGAGCAAGCATTTGTTGGTTTTGCCAGGTGACTTAAGCTGGCGTCTAAAGCGATAAGCGCTAGTATTTGAATTTTTAATCAAATGAAATGCGAATCCCTCCAAGTGGAGCTGCCCCCCCCACTCTTTGATTCAGTTTTTTGCCCAGACTTGGCCACAAAAATTACAACGCGCAACAACAACAATGAAAATTATTCAAATTCGTTTTGTATAGTTGCCGCCATTTTGCTGTCACATTGCGCCTGTGAGAATGCTCACAGCTTTTTCTCCAGCTAATCTTTTGGTCAGTCAGACGGGCGAGCAACGCCACCACATTGAATACACATTATCCAATGCCAAAAAATTTCCATTGCTGTCGGGGTTGTCTGTCTGTGCGTCCGTCTGTCGCCTTGTTGTCTATGCGCTGCTTGAAATTCCAATTTGCGTGCTGGTCGACGCCACTGACACCCACTAAAGCGTGTCAGCTCCTACTTTTATTTTCTCACTCCCCTCAGTTCTCAGTTCTCGCGCAATATTATTTTATTCATGCCATTCGTATTTGTCGACGCTTTTCTTTATTGTAGTCTTGCTAAAAAAGAATCGTAATTAGAATTGGTAATGTATTCAAATTGACTTTCATTTCCGTTCGTTCGTTTGCTTTGCCTATTCCAAGGCTTCATCAAGATTTTTTGCGCTTTTCAAGGGTGTATGCGCTTTAGCTGACAATCAAAAGCTTAAATCACTAGCCAGGCTTTGGCTAACAAGTTAATGACTAGTGGAGCAATTAAATATATATAAATAGAATAAATTTTGTTAACAATCAAAGCGATTGATATCTCAAACATTCGCTAGTTATCGATTGTATCGATAGTATGCAGTTTTTTTTTAAATAAAGCTAAAATATTACTTTAAATACTTTATTAATAACAATTTTGCTTTATAAACTTGCACATTTTTTTGGATATGTTGTAAAATAAAGAAAATCTATTGAATTCAAAGCTGCTATCGATATATTCGATACCTACGCTGCCCATATTTCAAAATCTTTGTTTTCTCAACAACAGCAAAATAAACTTTCAACTTCGACTAGAACAAAGAAATAAAGCAAATGTAACTGAACGTGCGGCGGCATTGAAAACACACACAAGAGAAGAAAAACGCTGCGAAGAAAGAAAAAGTTGGCAGAAGAAAGAGAAACTTTCTGCTGGCGCAAACCGTAAAGAATTCAACTAATAAAAATCGGGCACTCAAGTGCGAAAAAATCGCGAAAAGCATCATCAAATAATGTGCCACTCAATGTGCCTGGCCAGACAACCGAAGGCACCCACACCCACACCCACACCCACTCGGGCAGCCAAAACGCCTGTCAAAGACAAATAGAAAACAAAAGTAAAATGCAAGTTGAAATCAAACTATGCTACGCGTTGCGTTTTGGGGCAAAAAACTTGCGCCGCCACAAAACAAAAAAGAGAAAACACCCGTAGCGAAAATAATAGAAAATTGCCAAAGATTCCAGAGACACACGCCCAAGCGTTACGCGCCTGTATATCATGCAGGACAAACTTCTCCCAGCTTCCCAGCTCCCATTGCTTGTGGCAAGGTGAAGCGCTCAGGATGCGGATGCGTTGGCCACATATTTCCGCCGCCACGAAGCGTGCTAGGTATTTTACTTGCCCCAGCGTGTTTGCTATCTGTATGTATGTGTGTGTGTGTGCGTAGCGGAAAAGCAATTTTCCTTTGTGTCGTAGTCAGGTTTTCAAGCTCGGTTTGTTCTGCGCTCAGCTGCACACGCTGCATTGAGCTGGCAAATTTGTTGCAACAGAAATAAACACTTTATTAAATGCATTGGAATAAATGCAACAAACAAAAAAAATAAGCACAGCATAAAAGCCAAAGAAGAAAAAGCGATTCCGCATTTGTCTTCACCAAGCGATTTACTCACATGTGTGTCTGTCTGCCTGTGTGTGTGTAAAAAAGTTGGCAACTACTCTTATTGCCAAAGTGAATTTGGTGCTAAGCTCAAGTAAGAGATTCGCTTTTTTGTGTGCTGTCAAGTGAATTGAATGTTAAGAAATGGACTTGCCCATGCTCAAATAAGTAGTTCAAAGATATATGAAGTTGATAACCGAAACTTCGAAGCTGTAGTCGTGCATAAAATAAATAATATGCGATTTTAAATAGAAACTGTAATTGAAACATATTTTTATCTTACGCTTTTGATTTTCATTAGAATTTTTATTATGATTAGTTCGCAGCATCGAATCGAATTAAATTATTAAATATATGCAGCTCGTTAAGTTGAGTCTAATTACACTAAATTAAATAATTAATATTTGCATAATTAATTACTGTTTGTTCATTGTTGCTTATGCTATGAGTCAATTAAAGCTCATTTGTTAGTTTTATACTGGCAAATAATTTTGTAATATTAATAATAATTCATTTGCTGTCTGGCAATATAAGCCAAAAGATTATTAAAGTTAACCTGCCTAATTGAGGGTAATTGTACAAATTTCGCAATAAATTGTATGATAAATATTAGAGTAACTTATAATTGTTGCTCCCATTATCGATATATGTACTTTGAATTATATAATCAACATTTGAATAATTAATTTAATTAGTTGAGTTGTCTAAGTTGTCAATTGTTAGTTAGTAGTCTGCAAAGTAGTTTAATAAACAAATTATTGCTTGCCAGTTTGTTCTTAGTCAAGTCGATCACGCCACCTTTGCGCTTTAGTCAAACTTCCGTTATATCTTGGCGCCTTGGTTCGGTCTGCATGCTGTCTCGTTCTTTTTCTCTCTTATTCTAGTCGATCACGCCACCTTTTGTCTTTAGTCAAAGCGACCTGCCGTTATCTGCTTGTGTTCGGTCTGCAATTTCTCTCGCTCTTTTTCCCACACTCAGCAGCGCTGCTTTGGCGCTTAGGCAGCGACGCTCACACGATAAGCAGCATCGTTGTATGTGTAAGCTACGGCCTTAGCTTAGTCCATGCGGTAAAAATAAATCACGCCACCTACGTCAAGTTCGGTCTGCATGCTTTCTCGCTCTTTTTTCCACACTCAGGCAGCGAAGCTCACGATAGGGCTACGAAGAGTGTAACTTCGGGCTTAGCGTCGCGACTGCGTAGCGAGACTGAGTACAGTTGTCAACTAGAGTTGAAGCTGTTCACATCTCTTGATCGCTCGCTGCTAAATTTTTTTTAGCTGCTCTCTAAGCAAATGAATAGCAAATGGAAGTTTGAGCTATTGTTTATTATATTTCACATAACTTGTTGACAAGTTAATTGTGTTATGATATTAACTATGCATTATTTTAAACTGTGCAACTTTAATTGCTTATTACTTGCTTAATATAACTAAATAAGCATTTTACTTAAAAATCGAAAGAATTTACTAACAATTATGTTCTAACAATTGTATTCAACTAGTCTTAAGTCGAACATTGCGCATATTAAATAATTGAACATACAATTTAATTATTGTTGCGTTTTTAATATGTTTTTGTAACAGCAGCGTTTTGCATATAACTTTTAGCTTTATTTATTTATTTTTTTATATTTATTGTTGCCCCAGAGCAAGGCGCCAGCTTCTCGCCTCACTCTGCACTGTTCGATAATCGAAGGCAGGAATCAAATTATGCTAGAATTGAGATTGATTTTTTATTCAATTTTAATGCGACAAAACGAAGGCAGATAAACAGACACCAATACATACATACAAAAACACACATGTGTGCCCTTGGCCCGTGGGCGCCATGTTCGGTTTGTCTGTCTGTGTGTGCGCTTTGGGCCCTATATAAGCATTTACAGGGTGCTTGCACACACGTGGCCTCTGCTCAGCATCATCATTGCCATCGTCATCGTCATTCTCATCACTGACTGGGGAGAAATTATAACAGCAGAGATGACACACGAGGGAGACTGCCAGTGGATTAGGTCGCATTTGCTTTTGCTTGAGCTTCTGCTCTGATCCTTATAGGGCAACTTTTTGAATATTACAACATAAATCGATTAGCTTGCAGCAGTCTGTAGCACACACACACACACACACACATGAGCTGTCTGTCTGTGTTGTCACTGATTGACACTTGAAGCAACATTTTTTTTTTTTGCTGTTTGCTGTTTGGATCCATTGATATGCGTCTGCCACTTGACTTGGTCGCACACACACACTCAAAACTCACAGCTGACAGCTTCATTTAACTAGTAAACGCCGTTTTGGGGCATTGGCAGCTCATCAAGAGGCGCTCTTCATCATCAAGCTGGCAAATTGGCTTTCGGGCTTGCAGCTCTGACATTAAGCAATAGTCAGACGACCTCGATTTCTAGCATAAATTGATAGGAAATTAAACATAGACAGTAGACACATCTAAGCTACGGAAATTGTTATGTGATAATTGTTTTGAAACTCAGTTATGACCCAGTTGGCCGGTTCAGCTTCTGCTACTCCTGGGAACTACATTTTTAATCTTGCAAACAAACATTTGCCCAGCAGATAATCCCAATTTTTGTTTGTCACTTAATTACATAACAATTTTTAGAGCTCTCCGCACTATTTGCTGGTTCTTCAGCTTGTAAATCGCCTGAGCAAATATTCGCCCAAAGGCGCATTTCAATTGCAATGAACAATACACAAAATGCCAACTCATTTTATAGCCAGCCAAACATTTATACAATTTAAGGGTTGCTCACTGTACACACACGTAATTTTACACAAATCAAAACCAAAGCGCTTCGAATGCGGCAGCGAACATAATATATAATACCATATAACTATGCACTCAATGTTTTTAAGTACACTGCAAGAAAAAGTTTGCTATGAACCAATTGGATTGCTGTAAAAATTTTACTTGGATTGAAATTAAAATAATGGCTTACTGTTTATGTTTGATAAATTAGACTATATTAGAATAACATTGTATTATTTTTATTATTTAATATTTAATATTTATTATCAATTGTATTATTTAATACCACATTTCTATAGTAAATTGATTTTTTTCTTATTGTTGTTTGATTAATCGTCAAACTAAATGTATTTAAGACTTTAATATTATATTTGAGAATTATCTGCTTCAAAATTATTGTCAGAAAAAAAATTTTATTGACATTCTAATTTAAAAAGGATTCTCTAAAACTCTAAAATTATTCTAAAAATATGTATTTTTTGATAATAATATCCTGTAATTCCTATTCAACTATAACATTCTGAATTAAAATATAGGATTCCTACGTTTAAATTGCGAAAACTGTGCTCAGAATAAAAACTTGTGGCTAGCATAAGAACTTTCTTTAAAACTGAATAAAGTAAATAGTTAATAAATTGTAGATGGAGGTTGATAAACAAACATAAAGTTTGGTTTCTGGACAAACCAGATTTATTTTTAGATCTATTTATTGAATTTTCTAAGCATAACTGTTTTTTCAAATTGAAATTTATTTTTTTAAATTTGAATTTATTTATACTACATATCGCTAAACATTTCCACGTTCCTTTTTTAAGTACGAATATGCTATGAAATCTTATTAATAAGAATGTAACTTTTCCATTTGACTCTCAGTGCATTTGAAGGGATGTGGGGTAAGCAGCTGTAGGGGTAGCCTTGAAATCAATTGTCTTGGCAACAGACAGCGCAAGCGAGGGCTAAAAAATCCCATTGTGCCAATATTCAGTCAATTTTAGCGCTTTAATGGCAGCCGCAGTCGCAACCATGGCGCTTGCAGCTTTTGTAGTCCAATTAAACGCGAGCCTCAAAAAGGGTAAAGGACAATAAGATCTAGACAGAGAGAGAGAGCAATTTGGCTTTGTGTATATTGAAGTGGCTTTGACGAGTTTTTGCCTTTGCTAGCAATGCTATTAACTGAAGGTAACTTTGCATTTAAGCGACTTTAAGCTACAAATTGTTGACATTATTATTGTAGTCTAAGCTTAAAGTGACAAACTGCTACGGCTCGTGAGAAACTTACTAAGCTGGTTGTAATTATCACGCTAATGAATCAAGTGTACTCGCTTGTAACTAATTGATATGAGAAAGTGACATGGCTTTTATAGTCCAGCCAAGCGCCAAGCAGAGGGTTGCAGCTGATAAGCTGAACCCAAAAAAAAACAACAAAAAGAAAGCAAAGTCTGAACATTTTGTATGTTGCGCATTTTTCTCGACGCGTGTGCACAAGTGTGTGTGCTAATTTGCATGAGAACATTTTGCTATTAGTGTTGTAAAAGTTTTATTTTGTGGCTCATCATTATTGCAGCCACAACATCAATATTTATAGAGTTAATCAAGAGCAGCACACACACAAAAAATAACCAAGTGCCAGCAAAGCAAACAAAACCAAAATCCAATTTAATCAAAGAGTATAAGGGCAATATCTAAAGCAGGGGTTGCTTGGGTGGGTGGTTGGTTCGGATTTGAAATAAAAGTACTGCATACAAATCCAAATTTGCTTAGCACTTTTGACATTTTCATCGCAATTGTCTTTAACTTTTTACTCTCGTGTAAACTTTGCGTAAATGAATTTCGCTCAGGCGTTTTTTTATCGCTTTCACTTGCAACTTCTTTTTTAGGCGTTTCACTTTTATTTGGCATATGGCCCTGGGGAGTTGAGAGCAGAACGCCGCAGCCTTGTTAAGCGCATTTCTTTCAGGTGCTGATGATAATGATGATGAGTTTGTTCTTTGCCTTACACGCTGATGAGTTCAGAGCTTGGGCTCTGGCTCCGGCTCCCTCGTGGATTCACAGTAATAAATGTGATTGTTTTCGCCGAAAGGCAAACGCCGATGCCGAAACAAGCTAAAGCTAACGCTTAGGCTGGCAGGTGGCTAGGTCGAGGCTAGAGATGGACACGGCGTGAGCCTGATATGAATATTTACAGCTCCAGATCCAGGAAAGGCGCGTTCAAATTTTCATATATTCAATTTCTCAAGGGACTACAATCATAATAAGCTCTATTAAAAAATGAAAATTTAGTAATTATATTCAGATTTCATATGATTTTCTTTAATGCTGAATAAATAAATTTGTTTTATTTGATAAGCTCAACCATTAATCATTTTTTATTGGGAATAATTCATAAAATAAATCAGAAATATTAATTTTTATATTTTGTAGCTTGTATAAAATAATTTAAAAATTTTAATAAATAACTTGTGATACATTTATAGCCAATGCAAAAAATATAAGTAAAATTTCTAACACATAAACCCGAATTTACTCGTTCAAATATAAATAAAACAGCTTATTTTATTTTAAAAATGTGCTACTTAACTTATCACTTTCTTTTATATTATTAAACATTATCAATAGGCAAATTTTTAAACATAGCAGTCTTCGGTTTTTTTTTAGGCTCCAACTCCGATAGGCCCATGACCATCTCTAGTCAACGGCACAATATTTATATTTATGTTATTAAGCGTAAACAAGTTTTTGCTTAAATTGCAGCGCAAAAACTTTTCGGCCATTGTGCGGCAATCAATTTCAATTTTTAAGCCCTTTTCGCCCAGGCAAAGACAACGTTTTTAATTAATCGTCGGATTACCAGTCGAGAGCGAGGACCTGAACGTGCTACACAGTGCCTGCCAGCGGTTAACTGCCACGAACTCTCTACAGCTGTGCAACTTTTTTTTTATTATCTGTGCAATTTATTCTATTTTTTTCTTTTTTTGTCGCACAACTCAACTAAACGAGCGACAAATTGCCAGCGTCCATGATGATGAACTTTTATTATTGCTGGGCGCAGCGCTTAATCCTTCCGCGCTTTTGTGTCATCAATGTCGCCGCACTTGCAACGGATTTAACGCTCCACACGCCACACTCCGCACTAGAGAGTAGTGCGGATTCGAATATGCTGCCATATGGCTGCAAGGATGCGGAGCCTTGACAACGTATTGCCTACCCAGACAAAGCAACCCAAAAAAAATAAAACTGAAGTTTTGAAGTTGCAGCATTTCATTTTACTCGCATTGTGGTTTGCTAGTTTTCGCTGAAAATCTGTTTTGAAAACCAATAAATCTGATTTATTGGCCGCCTGCCAGCGCGCAAATCTCATCTATGTAGCTGCAGCTTTCCCCGCTCTCTCCGTTGCTCTTCAACAATTGTCTCTATAGCCCATCAATCGGCTTTACTCTTCATTTGTCAGTTGACCGTTGGCTCGTGTCTTTGTTCAAGTGTTGCAATATGACGAATATGTTTGCATTTGGGGGCTTTGCGTCGAGGATTACAATTAAACTCTGCCATGGCAATGAATTGAATGGCTCACGACATTAAGACTCAGACAATTAAACTGTGCATATATATATATATATATACAATTGTCATTTATGCAGCTGAAGTTAATATTACGTGTGTATATGTTAAAGGCTCTAGTCTAATTACTACTCAATACATTTTTGAAATATTAGTGCATTTCAAGCAAATTAAAACTGTTTAGTATGTAGTTTGGGTCGTGTAAAAAATTAAATTTCTTAAATAAATAAATTACAATAATAATAATTACAATCAAAATATTTCTAAATTTTGTATGTATTTATACAAAATTTAATAGTGCTAATCGATTGAGCTAGAACATGCCGAAAATTTCATTGGAATTTTCTAATATATATAAATAAAAAATATTACTTATTGAATGCCTAATTATAATATAGCATATAATTAATTACAACAATTAATTATAGAATTGTATAAACCTTTTGAAGTGGAACATGCCAAAAAATTTCATTCTATCCGGGCATTCTGGACTTATGACAGCTTGTCTAAGCTAATCTAAGCTACATTTAAATCAAGAGCACAGCTTAATATTTTTAATTTATTTAATATTTTTATTAATCTGAGCACACACTAAATTTTGATTTAGTTACAATATAGCAATTATAATATAGCATATATTTACTTACAACATATAATTTTAAAATTGTATAAACGCTTTGAAGTGGAACATGTCAAAAAATTTCTATTAAATTTCCTTAATATTAATATACTTAAAAAGTATTCTATACATTTTCTCTGGAAATTCTGAACTTAAGCAGCTTGTCTAAGCTAATCTAGGCTACATTTAAATCAAACAAAGCTTAAGCTTTAAATATTTTTATTAATTCGAGCACACACTAAATTTCGATTTAAAAATGAAGTATAAATATAAATGAATATTCAATTTGAGCGCTCAAAATTTTCTCTTTAGCTTTTGCTGCTTAATTATCTATTTCGCTCTAGCACTTGAACATATATTTGCTTATCTTGTATTCCCATCGAATGCCTTAAGCAAATGTCCATTAGGCCCCACACACACACACTTTGGTTGGAGAGCGCTGTGTGTGCGCCCAATTATCATCAAAGTCCATCAGCAATTGCCCAAAGCAAAAGTCATAAATTACAGAAGGTGCTAAAAACCACACATACGAAAATTGTTAAAAATAATGACACACGAGGCAGCAACGAGCCAATGGGCACATCAGTGAAATTGGCACATAAAAGCCAAAAAGGATGATGAGTCCACTGTACAGTGGACAACAATCTAACAGAGAGTTGCGCGGCATCTCGTTAGAGTCGCAAATCTGCGCTATGGGCAATGTTATTGTAACAATCGACACCCGACGCGTTAAGCACACCCAAAAAAAAAAAAAAAAAGAGTCCCTGACTAGGGTTGGGGTTGCAGAGCCCCTGGCGTTATGGTTTTGACCACAGCCCATTGCCTCAACGGGGGTGTTGACAATTCGAACGCAATAATTGCGAACTGCCGAACCACACGACGACGGCTCGACTCGACGGGAGAAAAAGGTGTGCAAATGCTTTTAGATCCTGCAGCACTGAAGGACGCACGCGCCTGCCTCGCCACTCGTTATTTCGTGTTTGACACAATGTCAACTTTGTAATAAGTTTTGCTTTTCCACTAAGCAAAGAGCGAAATAAAATAACTGCTGCTGCATTTGCTTTGATCTAGTGCCCATACCAGGGGTAGTTTCTATTGCTGCACCCCTAGACAGCGTTGCGACGCAGTTTTAATGAACCCTGGGCTGCCATACGCAATGTGATTTTTTTTCACTAGCCCCTTGTTACTGATTTTTGATCCTGTTGCCTTTGCGGTGCATTGTTCTCACTCGTCCTGCTCGTTCGTTTTCTCATACATCATTTGCCTTTGAATAGAACTTTTTGCTTCTATATTTTTTTCTTTTACATTTTAAACTTATGAACTAATATTTATTTATTACTTAACATATTAAATAATGTGCAATTGAATAATAAAATTTTTTTATATTCTGTCTCTAAATGCATTTGACAAATTTTTTAAATTTCTTTAAAATTTTTCTAATTATTCGCTTTTATAATTTAAATAAAAAAATATTTTGTTACACACTTTTCCAATTCTAAGTTAGAAAAATTGCGGCGCTACTTTTTAGCAAACAAAATAATCTAAAACATTTATTGGGTTTAATATTTATACATTTTTGCGCTTTTTATGCGCTAACTGCTTTGCTTATTTTCTCTCTCTATGCAAATAACACAATTTTTTAAAATTTCTTTAAAATTTTTGTAATTTTTCTCTGTCTTAAATTTAAATTAAGTTAGAAAAATGCGTCGCTAATTTTTAGCAAACAAAACATTTTATTATCTAAACATTTTTTTATACATATTTGCGCTTTTTAGCAGCTATAATAATTATCTAGTATTAGTATGCGCATTTTTTTGCACGCTACTGTAATTTTTTGCGCTGTATTTTTATTCTTTAATAGACTTATGCTAAGCTGGGTATAATTTGACTTATCAGAAAAGCGCAGAGCGTAATTTGCATGAAATCTTTTTAGTCTCCAATCATTGGGCTAATGAAACTTTATACTTAAAGTGCTGCCTAATCCTTCTTAAAGCTCTACGCATTTGCATTGCTTAGACTTGAACAGATGTGCAGGGATTTGAAATTCACAAAACTAAAAGCGATGCGCGCGTAGCAAACAACCAAACAAAATCCGCAAAAGGCAAAACTCTTGCCTGGCTTGCAAGACAAAGAGGATTGCCCAAACACCTTGCCACTAGCGGTGGCAAGTGGCAATGCGACTGTGCGACTGTCAATGACAGTTTGGCAGTTGTCACCCTTTGGTGGACAGAAATTTGCACAGCTGAACGCTGTTAGCGCTCGGGTCTGAATAATTCCAATAGAATTGCAAAGTGCTTAGATGCCAAGCGCTAGGTGAGTGAGTTGGCCAAAGTCTGTCGCGTTTCTAATGCATGTTGGCATTTACATAATACCCCACCCCTCCCGTCCCTGCCTGCCCACTTGACTTGAGGCAAGTCGCGCCCAGTCGCTCAGGCCAAATATCAATTACAATCACGCAATCTGCTAAACAACAAAAACAACAACAACATCGCTTCTGTTTTGGTCTCTCTGGGGCGGCACAACAAGCAAATTAATTGAAATCAATGCAAATGCTCTCTAGGTTTTTGGTCAAACGCTCAAGGGATTTGTTTTGCTTTTTCTTTTTTCAATTTTCAATAGGCACAAACGCATTTGTCAGCGGCTTAAGGCTCAACCAGTAGCAAACACGACGCTTCGTCTATTGTTGTCAAACATGTCAAAGCAATTGCAAACATTCGGGTTGCTTTTAATTTATCAATGCAATTCGCTCGCTCGCTCTCTCGCTTTGTTTCGCTCGCTTGATCTATGGATTCCATTTCGCGGTTTGCTGAGCACATGCAGCAGATAATGCCCCGATAAGCAATCACAGTGTCCTCATCCTGCCACTCGACGCTTTTTTTCTTTCTCTGCTTCTCTGCTTTGCCGATAAGTAACATATTTGTGCCGCTGTCCAACTGGCATATCCTTTGTGCAATATGTCGCTTACACATTTCCCTGCTATATTTATCGAGTGTCCTCGCGGTGGCTTCTGTGGGTGTCGCTCGCTGCGGGGCACACTCTTCAGCATATGCCATGAAAATTTGTTGTTATTCAAACTGTAAAGCGTATGCAAATGCAATGCGTTTTGTATTTGCTGCATAAGGAAAGTTTTAGAAACGCTGAGTAGCAAATTTAAGCAAATATCAGACTCATAGAATAAAATTAGTTGTCTTCCTGATCTAAATTATAAATGTGTTGCATATAAGACTAATTATATAAGTCTAAATAGGAGTGCAAATTACTATTTGATCTACTGATTAATTAGTAGTCCAAATAATAGTCCAAATAGTAGTCTGAATAGTAATTCAAATAGTAGTCAGTCCATAGTAGTAATCCAAATAGTAGTTCCAAATTGTACTTTCAATTCTAGTATAGACAGTAGTCCAAATAGTAGTCCAAATAGTAGTCCAAATAAGTAGTCCAAATAGTAGTCCAAATTGTAGTCTAACTAATAGTCCAAATAGTAGTCTAACTAATAGTACAAATAGTAGTCCAAATAGTAGTCTAAATAGTAGTCTAAATAGTAGTCCAAATAGTAATCCAAATAGTAGTCCAAATGTTCAATAGAAATTCAAATCAGCGCTGGGCACGAATATAAAATTTGGGAGCACTACATAGACACTAGAAAAATTGAGAATAGTCAGAGCAACGTCTTGTCCACTGCTGCCTAAAATAGTAGTTAAACTATTATTCTAAATAGTAGTAAAACTTAACTTAGTACTTAGTAGTAGCTCAAAGGCAAACCAAAATAAAACTCGTATAATTTTTTAGAGTATTTTATTGCAATGTGGATTAAAGTTAAAGCACTCCAGAACTTAGAATTTCTCCTCTTTTTAAATTGCTTTCATCTTGATTCATTTTATCATTTAATTTAAAAAAATAGTAGCTCAATTAGTAGTTCAACTATTTGAATAATCTAAATTCTTTAAACTTAAGAATCTCAATCCAAATAATAAAGCTTGAACATTTTTTTTAGAATATTTAAAATTAAGAAGAGAGCAGCTCAATTTTTAATATGCGTCTGTCTAAATTTGTTGTGCACTGTACTTTTAATCAAAAGCTGCACAAGCTTGAATATTTTTTAGTAAACATCTTTATTGCTTTGCCGTTGCTTGTGTCTGTGTAAAACGCCTTTGATTACAATTTCATATGCTTCATTTTGCTATAGACTTTTTGATAATGTAATTGAGCTGATTTAAAGGTCAGTTATATGTGCACACAGACAGACACACACACACACACACGCACACAAGTGCTCAATGCTCAATTTCCGACGCATCAGAGGGCTATAAAATCGGTGGCAACACGCGTCGCGGTTTAAAAACCAATGTCAATAAATTTTCACTAGAATGAATTTATTGGTAAATCCCCATGAAAGCAGCAAGCCTGGCTTTATGACAGGGCCAACAATTGCACGCAACTCAACTCCAACTCGTTGACGACGACGACGCGGAAATCGACGGATGCGTTTGAAGGCCAATAAAGCAAGCATTTTGGCCAAGGCTCAGATATATATTTACGCTTGGCGCTTGCCAAGTGAGGCGCATGTCGTTTGGGCGACAAAATAATGACATGAAATCGCATAATTTGTGCCACGACGGACGATTGAAGTGAAATAGCCTAACCCCAAAAGGTTTAAGGGTTAGGCACCCCCAAAACGACAACAACACAAAAATAACAAAAGCGAAAGTTAAGGAAGCGTCTTGCAAATTGCCTGATTTAGTAGTCGCCTGGGGGGGGTGGTGGCCCCAAACGAGTCCAAGCAGCAAACAGCAAAGGGAATACCAAGCTACATCACATATGTGTGTGTGTGTGTGTGTGTTTGTGTTTGTGCAAAAACTTGAACTAGCAACAACAATATAAATATAAAAATGCTTTGGCAATAAAATTTGCGTAAATAGTCCAATTTGCATTGAATGTTGCCTTATTTATTTGACTTTTCCTAGGGCTGCTGGGGCTGCTGCCAAAAATGAATCACGCATTGCTATTGCTGTTGCTATTGTTTGTTGCTATTGCCTCCATTATTGTTAGTTGCGGCTGAAGTGTAAATTTGGCAAATTTGCTTAAAAGGCACTGGGGAAAATGTGTGTTGGTCGCTTTACACATTTTTCACATTTGGCATTAGCCACGGTACATTTCAGTAGCATACAAATGTATTCCGATAGAAATCAGTCTGAGCTATTTATTTATTTTTGAAATTTTATGCACAAACTTAAGCAGCCGTTTATATTTTCAAGTAAAAAAGTTTCGTCTTTAAAATATTTCAATTCCAAGCTAAATTTATTTAAATTTGAAAATAAATAAAGTATTATAAAATTAGTTTATTATATAACTTAAATTAAAAATAATGTACTTTGAATTTTCTTAGAAATCTTATACTCATATGGACTTAACATAACGAAAATTTTATTTTGCTGAAAATAAATCTTAATAAAGTATTATAAAATTAGTTTATAAATAAATTTCAAAATAAAAAAATATGCTTAAGAATTTTGCTAAGAAATCTTATACTCATATTTTTAACATTTACGTTTAAATTGTATAAATTATTTAAACTTAACAACACGAAACTTTTTTTATAACTGACTTTTAAATTATAAAATTTATAGCTTCAAAATTATTACCATACTATTCCTTATTTATATATTTTATTATATATTTAAGCTCCTTTTTTTGAGTAGCTAATGAAGCTACAACCCAAAATAAATTTACATGCATAAATATGTTTGCATTTGTGGGTAGTAAATAGTCGATTGTTCTATTGTTTTTGTGTTTCAAACTTTTGCCAGACGAAAGTGCTTCAAACTTTTGCTTCTAGGCACAATTAACAATCGATGCTTAAATTGCTGCCAATTAACAATTAACCAAACCCGCGATTGCACGAAATAAAAGTAATTGGCTCAAAGTTGGTTTTCCAATTGATTCAACATGTTTAAAGCTTATGCGTGTTTGGGGGGGCTTTGTTATAAATAAATGCGCTTAATAATTTATATAATAAAATATGTAAATTACGCGGTCAAACATTTTTTAGGTCAACACGACGCTGCTGGTGGCGGCCACGTCAATTCCAATGGTTTCGTTAGCCACTTAAATAAAGCGATAAAAACATTTTATTTTCACACGCGGCGTACACCAACGCACATAAATTGGCTGTCAGACCACAAAATATGTGAAGCTAATTATAAATCATTTGTTGCTCTAGAGCAATTGAAAATCGTTTTTAGTTTAGTATTTAAATTGATTCAATCAAATGTTATTACTTAGCTGTGTTAAATGAAAGTTGCGTGCTAAGTGTAGAATGTTCAAAGCTTTGAAAAAATTTGAATAATTTAAAATATATTTATAAGCATAAGAAATTTCTAATGTAAGCTAGCTACAATTTTTTGAAGCGTATTAATATTATGTATGGCAACGAGCTGAAACTTTTTGCCATTAATGGCGTAAATGAAAGAAAATTGTTTATTTTATTTAATATAATTTTATTTAAATGCATACAGCTGGTAAAATGGAATGTAGTATGACATTTTCACGTATATCCAGCTGCAAATGTATGCAGTGTTCGTTATCTATGCCAATATTCAGCTCCTCGTTTGGAAGTTGGAGCGCATTAAAGAAAGCGCTCGTTTTACGTGAGTCCAAAATGTCGAGTGTGCCCCTCAATTATTTATTTGTATTATTATGAATTGACTTTAAAATTGTGCTTAATTGTTATTTAATATATTTGTTCTAATTATTTAAATACTTGAGTGCTTGCATATTATGAAAATGCAAACTGTTAAAGCAGCTTCCATCAATCAAACAAGCCAGAACTTTAAAGCAAATGTTTTATTCTAATTTTACCTACACACAAAACTGTGCTGCAGTCAAAAAATTAACAGAGTTATTAGCTCGTTATCTTACACACTTGATATTTACACAGTTGGGCGCTAAAAAGCATTACCACACACACACACACACACACACACACAAGTGGGAAAAAAGCTGTGGAATGTGTGGAGTATGCTGATGTTGGGGGTTGGGGCTGCTTTTGATTGTTGCTTAAAATTCAAACAATGTGTTGATGCCTTCACACCAACAAAACATGCATAATTAATATGCAAGAGAAACAACAACAATAACGAGCGAGCGCCGAGCAGCGTGAGCGACAAGCAAGGAGCAACTTTTTGGCCGAGCTGGAAAATTGAAAGGGTTAGCATACTTTTTCGGTGGCTGATTGTTTGGGGGTGGGGGTGGGGTTAGATGACATTTTGTAGCACTGTTGGCTGCTGCTTCATTATAACAGCTTCCGCGTCTACATAATTTACGCAAATAGCAGCAGCAGCAGCAGCAACTACAACAGCAACACTGAGTAAGAGTGAGAGCAACAATTGTTGCCTTTTTGCAGCATTTGCTGTTGTTATTGTTGTCATTTGCCATGCATAATTCATATGTGAAAAGCAACAATAGGTGGCGAAGCAAACGAAGGCCCCCCCCCCACATACCCTTTAAAGTCGCTTTAATTGGAACCCCCAACCGCTTGCGCCACAAATTTCTCTTCGCTTTGCCTTTTGAGCCGCATTTGCATATTTCAATGCATGCAATTAAGCGTGTGTGGCAACTTCACATGACAAGGCAGAAAGTTGAGCAAATTTTTATTTCATATTTTCTTGCAGCTTTAAAGTTTTTTCTTTAGTCAATGCACTTTTATGTCTCATAGCGTACTAACAACTGTTTGGCTTCTGCTCTTTTCTTTTTTTTTACAGCAAAATCACGTCATTTTACGGTGAATGGTCTGAGTGCTAATAACACGCTTCAGCAGCAGCAACAGCAGCAATATAGCTTGCAACAGCAACAGTCAGCGACAGACACGCGCAACATTTACAACAATCCCTATAACCCACAACAACAGCAGCAACAACAACAACGCACTGCACACCTTTTTAAGGCTTTAGCTGCTTCTGCTGCTGTTGCTGGTGGTGGCGCTGCCAACAGCTTGAATCATCCATATGACTTTTCCAACTCATCGTCATCATCGAATGCCAACAATGAGCAACTAGGATCATCATCATCAGACGCTGAGAATGCGTTTCTAACTCATAATAACGGTAAGTCTATAAACAACAATATTTTATGTTGGAACAGCGCTATGAAATGAAAGTAGCTACAACGTTAAACGACTCTATAAAAATGCCAAAGTAAGCAGTCAAGTGTTACGCTCGTTAATGAAAAGTTGCTTAATTAGCGTTGTCCACTTTAGCTGAAATTAGATTTTAAGTACGTAAGAGATTTGTCGAAAAGTAAAGCTGGCATTACCGAACTTTGATTCTTAAGATCTCTATCTCAAACTGAACTTCAATTCAATATTATTGTGTTCCATTTTATTATTCGTATACGTCCAGAATTGATATTTTGCAACGATCATTTGACAATTTCATCGATTATTTCATTTCGCTCTATGCTCTTAATTCTATTTCTGAAGATCATTCAATTCAGCTCGTCAGTTGTAATTATTATTATAAAAATAATTTTCAAAAAGGATTTAACCCACCAACAAACGTTGAAAAGTGATTAGATTCTCTTAATTCTATTTCTAAAGATCATTCAATTGAGTTCGTCATTTCTAATTGAATATTGACATGTTTTTAGCAAAGTATTATAAACATAATTTTCAGAAAGGATTTAACACACCAGCAAAAGCTTAAAAGCGTTTAGATTCTCTCTTATTTTTGATTTTGGTGCAAACCACAAAATTCTGAAACCAAACCATTAAAATTATTATTTACTCACTCTTGTTAATATTTTTGCTTCACCGCTAGCTTTATTTAATGCTAGTTTATACTTGCTTGGCATTTTTAATTATTGCTCGCCAAACTTTGCATGCAGTTTGGCGTCTACGCTTGCAAATTAAATTAAAACTCAAGCAATTAAATCCCTAACTTGCCACGGCCTCAAGTAATAAGCATTTTCTATTACAACTCTCTGATGCAAAATTTCTTTCACATCCTTTTTGCCAAACAACAAATCAAATAAAACCAAGAGAGAGCGAGAGAGAGCTGCTCACCTGCTTGCTTTGGATATGCTGCCAGCTTGCCATAATTTGCACGCAATTTGCATTTGAAGTGGCCCAATGCTTGCTTCACGCCACGCTGCGCCACTCAATGCTCAAGTTGGCCACTAGCCTTTACTTAACTTGACTTGATGCTGCCTGCCTGCCTGCCTGCCTGCCTGGCTTCTAATTACGGCACAAAAAGGTGCTCATAGCTCAGACGCAGTCTTAGACTTGTTGGCGCCCAACGTGGGGTAACTGAAAATTTATGTGGCTGCCTCATAATTTGTAAGAGCGAGACAGATAGCAGGCATTAGTGAGTTTGTTGAGCGCAAAAAAAAAACAAATTACAGTGCAGAGAGAACCCCAAAGGTGTAGCAAAGTGCGGTTGAGATTTATAGTGGCTGAGGCTGCTGCTGCTGCTTGTTATTACTAAGGCAACCGTTGGAAGTGGAAATATTAGTGTTGCAATAATTTGTGCAGTTGAGTTTTAGCCCTGATTTAAAGACAAGCGAGCAAGCAATTGCTGCTGATCTTTTGAAAGTTGTTGCTTAACTAATTTGCTATTTAAGCCAACAAATCATGAAAGCGATGCCCATTATCGTTGTTATTGTTGTTGCAACTGGCGCAACTATAAAATGCGGCAAAGTGCAATTGCCAACACAGGCAAACTGCCTGCCTGCCTGCCTGCCTAGCCATGCAATAAAAATCATTAAAAAATATATAAAAATGAAAGCGAGCAAGTTAACAAGGCGCTGGGGCCAGCTCTGGCTGCCAATGCTGATGAAGCCATGCAGGCAAGCAAAATAGAAAATAGCAAAATCTTTGTCGAGTGTAACAAGAAACGAAACGAAACGAGCGCCAACCAGCGCCATAAACTTAAATCACGATTAAAAGTGTGATTATCCTTGTGGCGCTACAAATCGCCGCTGCAGCTGACAGTGCACGAGGCAGACAACAACCCCAGACAAGGTCCTGGCAGTGTTGCTCTGCTACTTGTTGTCCTTTGCCTTGTTGCTGCTGTTGTTGCAGCTGTCTGATTTTATATCTTTACAAGCACAGACGCAACTGCGAGGCCCACAAGAAGTCTCACTTGTTAGCTGTTGCTTTGGCGCTTGTGTTGTGTTTTGTTTTGTCCGCAGTTGGGATATTGCACACACACACACATACAGACACACACATACACACAAATAACCATTGTCGAAGCATCAGCAAGCAAACATGCGCTGCTTGAACTTTGCTTTAATGAAAAGTTAACGAATTGCAGGCTGTTCAGTTGGTAATTTAAAAGATTATGCTGCATAGAAAAAAGGATAAAATTAGCTGAAAGGTGATTTTGAATTTGAAACACAATAATGTTATATTAAATTCTAATCTAAAGTATGGCAATATATGTTAAAAAATTATTAATAATAAGCAATATTTTTAAAATAATTTTAATGATTTTATTTGCAACACTTCAATTCTTTGCTTATACTTATTGTTTGCTTTTCACGAATTGAATTGTATATCAAGCTGATTTTGTTCTTATGCATTATATGCCAAAAATCCAGAATTATTTAGTGGGTTTTTTGCTTGGACTTTTAGCTTCCTGGTATAAACAGATCGGAGCGTATAATCAAGTTTTTCAGCTAGTTTATTTGGGTACTAAATTTGATGGAAGCAAATAAATGTTAAGACTTAAATCTTATGCTTTAACTAGTGTAAGCTTCAAGCACTAAACCCTCTAACTCTTTAAGCTAAAACGAAAAGGATTCCAAGCGATTTGCGCCCTAACTTTAAATGTGTTTGCAAATCAAAATGAAAATAAATAAAACTACAAAATAAACGAGGCATTAAACCCTTTTTTCATTTCCCTGCTTTGATTTCGTTCGTTTTATAATATCGACATTATTAGCACTCGCTTTTAAAAATAAGCACAAGGAAATCCAAGCCTTGTGTGCCTTTTGCATATGTGCACAATGTCCATCAATTGTTTTGGCATTGCCCCTAAACTGTCAATTGTGCTAGCGAGCGACGTTTTGCCAATTTTACACGAAAAACCCCAAAAAGCAGCAACGTTGTCCAGCTGCCTGCTTCGATTTCAGTGCAAATACACAAACAAACAAACGAATGCAAATAAACAAGGCGTAGCAGCCAGGCAGGCCTAAAAACAAAGCAGCTAACGAGGGTGGGAGCTCGGCTTATCACAATTGACCCATCGAACCGAATGGCTGTCTGCTCCGCTCACACTGCTTCGGTCTGGACAATTGACTCTCGTATTTCAGTGATGAACTTAACTTATGTCAAAATATGCGATAAGTAATCCTTTTCGGGCTTCGATAGGACGTCTTTCCTGTGTGTCCTGTCCGACTGCACTTGTCCAATTCAAACAGTTCGAATGGGGGCGGTCTCTGTGTAAATATTTTGTTACTTTGTGATAATTTCGCTGGCTGGAAGGGAAAAATCTTGGGTCAGTTTTGTACATTTGTCACGAAATCTAAAAACAAAAAGTTTATTTATGTTTCCACTTGCACTGAGACTACGGCGCTCGTAATGAATTCTGACAGCAAGCGGGGCAGTATTGATGAAGGCCGTAAGTGCTCAGGATGTCCATTGTTTGCTCTGCATTTGATGTAGGCTGCAGACAGCGAGGCAGGACTTAACATAGAGGGTACGCATTGATTGGAAAATAAATAAGTTTTGTAGCTCTAAAAGTTCATTAGTAATTCTTTCGTGACATTCTTATTGTATTTAGACTTTTGAGATTTTTATAATAAAGGAAGTGAGGACACTGTTAGAAAACTGCTATTCTTTCTTGGATTTTGAAAAGAACATACGAGTGTTTCGGAATAAATTAAAAGGAAATGAACGAATAATAAAGTTTACTACACTTTTGGAACTAGTTGATAAAAGAAATTTCTATTGCTAATTTCTTTTAGTGTACTCCACATTTGATTGCAACAAATTTCATGCCCTGCGCCCTCAACTTTCACCCACATGCATAGTTCCATATATAGACAGACATCTATCTGTTTACCCAGCCTTATCGTGTGGGCTATCAGCTCTGTCATGGCAGCCCCCTTCGACTTTATGCCGAGATTCTCAATTAGGATAATCTTCGAATGACTACGCAAATATTGGCAAAATTCGAAAATTCGTTGCGCACATTTGGTCAGAGCGAGGTTGCGCTCCAAATGCATTGGACACGAAGAAAATCGCTGCAATCTGCCAACCCCAATGGGGGTTCTTGGTTACGGGTGCGGGTGTTTTCGGCCTGGTACATAAAATGTTACGTATTGTCGACTGAAATGTGTCTCTTGGGGGCGAGCAGCAGCTCGCTCCTCTATTATATGCACATAAAAATAAATTCCAAGACTTTATTATGCCCATGTACTTGTCGTTGTTGTCATTGTCATTGTCAATGTGTGTGCAATGGACTGTGTGTGTGTGCGTGTGTGTGTGTTGGGGGTGAAAGCGTTTGCACTTTGCATTTTGTTTTGTTTACCAGTCACACAAGCGCTGCTTGACTTGAATTCGTTGCTGTGCAATTGAATCAGCAGCGAACGCCTCATTGAGCCTGCACTCAATTGCAAGTTTGTGTGGCTTGATAAAGTCATTTTATTGCAGCTTTAATTATGCCCAAAGTGCTTGGCAACAACTTTAAATTACCTGCGCCGCGCTCTCAACTTGCCAAAGTTCATTGGAGCACAAACTGGCACAAACTGACAACTGAAGTTGCCACCGCCCCCACAAACAAAAACAAGTTTTTGGCCAAGTTCGCCTATTGATAAGCGTTTTTGAGTGCTTTTTTAGCCAAAGAGTCAAAGAGTTTTTGTTGCAGTTCTTGTTTGTTGCATGCAACTGTAATTTTGTTAATGTCAAGTGCTCTTTGCTGCTCATCTGCAATTCACATGACGACATTTTGTGCTCTTAAGCACTTGAGCATGTCTTTTGGTCGCTGTCAAGTGGCAAATTGTGGTCAGGCCATTATAACTTATAAGTCGACCGACCGACCGACCGACCAAGCCCAGCCGCCTGCCTGTCGCTCAAGTGCGGTTTGCTAAATTTTTGCTGCCCCTCTGCGCTCAGCAATTTACCAAATGAAATTCAAACTGACATCGTATCAATTTAAATCAAATGAAGTGCACTCGTACAGCTGCTGAAATATTGAGTGCACAACATCCATGGGCTTAAATCAGGCTTGGCTTTAGCTTTAGCATAGTTTGCATTTAGTTGGCAGTTGACATAGTTTTGGGCGCCCCAGCACGTGCGAATGCGAGCGCTTCAGTTAAAGTTTAAGTTGAAGTTCGCACAGTTGAGAGCGAGTTTCTGAACTGAGCTGAGCTGCAGCTCATTACGTGGTCAGCAGCCCAAACGATGTGACAAGTTGTTGGCCAAATTAGAATTTTCTGCAATAGTGTAAAGACTACTAAACGACCCAGCACAGCGAGCGAGCACACACCTGAGCAAATTACAGACGCAAAACGCTGCCCAGCAATTTAATGAGCTGGGATTTATATACAAAAAGTACGAAAAGCGGGGTGCAGTCGACTTAACGAGACCCGATACACAGCATGAATATATGCAAGTTAACAATTATAAAAAATGTTAAGTAATTATTTTCTCATAGCTTTGGGCAAATTTGAGGCTTAAACAGCAAGTGGAGAATGTTAACAACTGTAACTAATCAAATAATTTAAATTAATAAAAATAAAGGCTGTACTTAATAATTAATACAAAATTAGCAGCATATATTAAAATGATTATAATATTATGAACTTTTCACATACCGATATGAGTTTTTTTAATTTATCGATTTTTAAGTAAGCTCGATAAGCTTAGAACCAAGTTGGCTGCATCGACTCAGTTCTGTAGTCTAATAAAGAATATATATTTATAGAGCAATAAAAAGGACATCTTAGCCGGAATTCAATCACGAAATTCGAATAAAATCTGTTGAGGAGTTACATTGACAAATTTAAAAGTTAGAATAATAAGTGGGGAATATTAACAACTGAAAGTTTTCATCAGATATTGTTTCCACATTAACGTTTGTGCTTATTATGTAATTGATAGAAAGTTAACAGCATCAATAAATATGACAGTTTTGCATAAACAAGTTTGATATCTAGATAGTTGTGATTGCTATAGTTTGTCTTTTTTTGTGGGAAGTATAAGTATTTTAAAATAAACAACATTTACTTAGGAAATAAATGGACTTACATATGTATCAAGCTTTGTGTCTCTAGCTCTTATAAATGCTGAAATCTTGGCGTTCATACAGACAGACAGACAGACTTAAGAATATATATTATATGGATTGCCACACTTTCCATGTATTTATCATTTGACTAACTTAGAAGACCGTTTTGCTCATTTAAATGTACCGGGTCTAAAAAGGCAGTCGAGTAAACGAAAGGTAGCTAAACATTTAGCAACACTGCGCGTCCAGACGCACACCCAGACACACACACACATACGCAGAAGGTGCTCGGCATTCGACACTCGACACTTGGCGCTCTCGACACTCACATGTATTCTCACTGTGATTCATGCAATTCGCACAGCCAGCTGCCTTCATAAAAATGGCTTAAAATGATCATCATAAACGTTGAGTGAGCAAATATTGCAATAAAAGTAAATGACTGAAGGACGTCGTAAAATATTTATACGTGCTGCAAGACACACGCACACACACGAGCACACACACACACACTCCTTGCCCCTTATGAATATCATAAAAAGCGGCAGAAGCAGCAGCAGACACGGCAGCAAATTAGGGCAACAATTGAGCAAGTGATGCAAAAAAGTGCTAAGCAAGCACAAAAGTAAGCTCTGTATGTGTGTGTGCGTGTGTGTCTGTGTGTGTGTTGGCAATAACAAGCTAAATTTAAACGTTATGCGTTGCGTATTTAGCGACAGGTGAGTCAAGCATCTAATTTGACTTTATTTATAGCACACTCTGTGCGGCATACATAGTTGGTAGCTGTTAGTTTCGGACAAGTTTATGGCACAAGCGACTGTTATAAAAACGCACAGTTTTATGCCAGTTGCAATCAACTCATACCAAAAGCTTCGTAGACACAGCGCCATAAAAGCGTCTCAATTGCCATAAAACTGTGCTACAAAAAAATTAATGTCATAAAACTAACAACATTATATGTTAGTTAGACTTAAAAAAAACTTATGCGCTTGCTTTAAATTTAGCAACAATCTTCTGCGCCCATATCTTTGATTGAAATACAGTTTGAAATCAAATGCGCTGCTCTATTCGCTACCCCAAGCTGCCTGCTTCGCTCTCTTGTGTACTCAATTCCAATTTTACTACCCCAGTTTGTTAAGCTTTGCAGCAGTTTCGTCAAGGTTGCTGCTTTATCTAGGGGTAGCTGCAAACAGGGGTAGTTAGATAAATGTTAAATAAGCTGCAGGGGTGCAACATAACAGCAAATGTTAAGCGCAGTAATGTAAGTTGTGCTTTTAAATAACATTTGGCTAACATAGCATCAATTTAACATTTTGCTGCATTTATTTAATTTTGCTTTAATATTAAAATAAATATATTCAATTTTTTAAAGTTGCATAAACTATTTTGTATAATTTATTTGATATATATTCTTAATTTTTCTAGCATATAAAATCGAAGCATATTTATTATAGAAAATTCAGCTTATTGCTCAACACTTCATTGACTATCGCTCATCAACTTTGCTTAGCCAACTACTTACAGTCCTTACAAACTTTTAGTGAAATATTAACATCAGAATCAGCAGTAAATTCATCAACATACGTCTGCTTTGTATCAAATTCTAAAGCAGTTATTAGTTATACCAAAAAGCAAGCTTAGCAGTATTTGAACAAAATGCATTTGCTTAAGTACAAGCTATAAATCAACAATAACTAGTGTTGGTGAACACATTGCAATCAGAAATAAATTCAACAATAACAACAATAGCCAAAATATTATTGCTTTACATTTCTTAAGTCTTAAATGTTTACAAACTATTTTTAAGCCTCATAGAATATTTCCAGCTGCCATAGCTACTGTTAGCCTTACAGTTTACTCTTCTGTCTACCACATACAGCAAATATAAATGTTTACTAACAGCAGCTCTACTAAAGCTTACAAAGCTTAGAAGCTTGCAAGCTTAGGCTGCCATAAACTTGCAGGGGTTGGCACCCTAAATGCTGCAAGCAAAGCTTTTGCTGCAAAGCTGCGCTCAGTTAGGGGCAAGCAAATTGACAAGAGCGCAAAGTTTTGGCAGTTTTGGTTTCTCATTAAGTTAATGCTGCTTGCGTCGACGTCGCTGCTGGCGCTGACGCTTACAATGAATTTTTATGCTGTAACGGCTGCTAGGTGGCCCTTTGCATAACTTTTATTGTGTGTGGCAAGCATCACAGCTGGCGAAATTCGGAGCAGCGAGAGCGAGAGCGAGAGCAATGCGGAAGTTGAATCTCTGAATTTTGCTCTCAGTTGAAGTCGCTGCTGCCAGCGTCGTCGACTGTTGCTCATCTCCCAAATGCACAAACACACAGTCACACACACACACACACACATTGTATGTATGTATGTGTCGACAGCGTAGACGATGATGTTGAAGCTAAAATGCGGCCGGTAGTCGCATCGTCGCATCAGCCAAGCGCCGCCATAACGCAACGCATTCAATGTGGCAAGGCGCAACAATGAGCTGCTGCTGCTGCTGCCGCACTTCGTTGCCGCTGCTGCCGACGCTCTCGCTAGCGTCGTCGTCGTTGTACTTCTCGCTGTCGACGTCGTCGTCGCCGTCGTCGTCGTCGTCATATTCGGTTCGTGTGAATGCAATTTTGCATTAATTTTTGTTGCTGCATCCAAAAACTTAACTGCAGTTTGGCGTACATTTTCAAACGATGTGCTACGAAATGCCATCATCCAAATGGCTAACGGGCAAGTGCTGTGAATATCAAGTATACGCCGCTTGTTGCAAGTGAACAATTTTTGGGCGCTGTGTGTGTGTGCGGCAAACTGAGTGCGGCAAAAACATTTTTCATTTGGCGCCAAAACACACTAGTGTGCATGTGTCTGTGTGTGTTGGTCAAAAATAAAGCAAAAACCTAATTTTGAGCTGTGGCACTTGCAGCAAACTCAATTTTCGTGCCTCTCTAGCTATGAAGCTTGCCTGCTTATTAGTTTGGCTTTCAACAGTTGCATAAGCACATGTGTGTGTGTGTGTGTGTGCGTATGTGTGTGTGTGTAGCCAATCAATTGGCCAAAAAGCATTGCAAGCTGCGTTTGGCGTATACGTAATATTGTTTGTTAGTCTAGTCTGTACCAAATTGCTGCTCAACAGGCTGTTACAATTATTAAATCACACACATATATATGCGTGTATATCATATCTGACTGGCGCTCTGCCTTTGTGCACTTAATAAACAACACTTTCAATAAAATAAGCAGCCGCAGGCAAGTCATAAATTTCGCCAGCTGACGACGCTCTGACGTGCAGTTTACGCATAATTCGCGTGCAAATAGCAGTAGATGCGAAACTCTTAAAACTAACTGTACACAGCAACCAGGCAAAACACTTTCCCAAACAGCCGTAAGCGGTTTTTGCGTTATATGCGCGCGAGCATATTCAAAATTTAAATTAACAAGCAAACAGACAAACAAACAAATAAACAAACAACAGCCAGAGCTAGCGCCAGCGACGAAAGCAAATAAACAAATAACCCAAGCTACACACACACACACATGTGTGTGTTTGTATGTATGTATGTGTGTATGCTGCTGGCAGCGGTTTGTAGCTATGCAGGCCAAAGCCAAAACCAACGCCAAAACTCAATAATTTGCCAGGCAAATAGTCCCATGCAGTTGGCACAAATTGAAGCATAAATCGAACATTACCCCGCATGCCAAAAACTAAGCAACAATAACAACAGCAAAGCAATAACATTCAATATATAAAAGCATAAGTGCGCAAATAATTCAAGTGTATATAAAAACAGTTAAAGCCAAAGCCTTAAATGTTTGAACTTTAAGCGTGAACTACAAGGCTCGGCTCGGCTCCGATGTACAATGAAATTGATTGTCCAAAAGGTAAGCGCATAAAATAAAATAAGTAATAATAACAATTTAAAATGCAGCTAAAATTTATAAACATTTATTGTTAGTATCTAATTAATATTTTATTAAAATTCAGCAAAATTGCTGACTAACAATAAGCGTTGTTTTTGTTTTGGGCTTCAAATAAAACTTATAATAATTGCAGTGCCTAAAAATTATTAAACTAATAGCTTAAGTAGCTTGAGCTGCTCAGCTGTTAACTTCAAGACTTAAGCTAATGCTTTGTTTTATTATTTACAATAAAAACTAGTAAAGTATAGTATATAGCCTGCTTTAATAGTAAATAAATTAAAATATATACTACCAAAATTTATATATAAACTGTTGGCTTAAAGTTAAAACTTAAGCTTCAGGGGAGGCAGCCTTAGCTACAATGGGGCTTTCGGCTAGGAATGTGAGGATTTACCTAGTGTTGGGTGACTTATTTACATATGCATATGATATTTACATTTTTGGCATGTTTTCCATTTATTTCTGTTTCATTTGTTTCTATTTAATTTTTCATAGTATTCTTTCTAGTTTGGCTTTCTTGAGAAAGTCGTTAATTATTATAATATTTTCTATCGTTGGGTGCGATAGGAGGAATGTGAGGGAGTTATTTGGGCTGTGCAGTCGTCCAGTATGTGGTCTATTGTGATTGTTGCAGTGTTGACAAGTTGTTTCACTGTTTTGTAAAAATCTGTGTTGGTGAGTTATTTTAGTATGTCCGAGTCGGAGTCTTAGAAAGAAAAATATACTAGCATTTATTTATAAACGCTTTTGCTAAAAGTAGTTCAAAATGCCTGCTATATAAATTAATCAAATTTAGTTTATTGATTCGTTGGGCTTTTACTAAAAGAACTTCAAAGTATCAGTATCAATGAAGAGCAATTCAATTCATTGAATTCTGTTCTATCTACCTAAATATTAATTTAAATCAAATAGCTTAGCTTATTTACCTTGTCAGCTGAACTTTCAACTCACTTTGGCAGCTGCTTAACTCTTGCTCTGTCGTTAGCTATAAACTTAACTAAAACAATGCTTAATAATGTAAGAGCGCTTGGTTTGTGGACTTGGCAGCTCAGCTAACAATTAGCTTGACCCAATAGCTAACCAACTAAGCAACAAGCATAAAGCAGTAAACTAAGTGCACTAATTGATGCACTAAAATTAAGCAACATTTTTAAAAATCTAAAGATAAGATATTTATATATTTTTTTAATTTATATTGCAGAGTATTTTATGATTCTTTTATACATTAGCGTTGCTGTTGTAATAACTTGTAGTAAAGTATTTTCGTTTCGATATTTAAATGGCTAAATTTTATGTAAATCTTTAGCCTTCTACGCGTTGGCTAAGACTTGATTTTAGACACATAATTTCTTTATGAGATGTTTGAGAATTCTGCGTCGCTTCAGACTTTTTTGGTTACTCGAATAATTAAATTAAATTTTGTAAGTCTATTATTTTTAATGTAGTTGGAACTTTAGTTATATTATATTTACATTTTTTTTTTATGAAATGTTTGAGAATTCTTAGAATTCAAACCTTTTATTACTCGAGCACTTAAATTAAATTATGTAAGTCTACTAGTCTTAATATAGTTGGAACTTTATTTATATTTTATTTATTATTTATATTTTTTTGTGAATTCTTCGTAGAATTCCAACCTTTTTTTACTTGAGATGTTTGAGAATTCAATACAATTTTTTGTTTACTCGAATAATTAAATTAAATTATGTAAGTCTATTAGTTTTACTGTAGTTGGAATTTTATTTATATTTTATTTATTTTTATGTATTATTTATATTTTTTTGAGAATTATTCGTTGAATTCTAACCTTTTATTACTTGAATAATTGAATTAAATTGTGTTAGTGTAGTTCGAACTTTATTTATATTTTTACTTCTGCCTAGTTTTTAATATTTGCCACTTAATGGCTCTAGCCAAGCTACAAAGCAACTAAAATATTGAGCAGCTTAGCCAGTGGCTTTATAAGCAACACACTTGTTGCTCAGTTTAAAAATAAGTGCCCACATTAAATGCCAAGCTCTTCTTCATGTTGGGCACAAAAACTTGTGCGGCAAACACTCGTGAAGGAATTGAGCGAAGGCTTTTAACGCATTTACCAAGACCACAATGTGCAACCAGCTGTCTATGGCTGCCTGCTGGGTTACATATTAAAAGAGAATACAAGAAAATGCTGGCAAATATTTTATGAATAATGCAGACAACAAATACAAGCAAAGAGTTATAGTAAAGTACAATTCAAATTGAAGCAAAGCAATAGACTTGTGTCTATGGGGCTTCTGGTAACGCTGCTTATGTATTAAATGCGTGAAACCATGTGAGTGAGGCAGGAATCTTATGATTATCATATTACGCATACGCCAGGGCATACAGCAAGCAACGCATGCAGTTTGTAATAAACTTGCGCAAGGCTTAAAATGAAAAAGGCTTAAAAATGGTATTTGATTTAACTTCGGTGCGCATTTGATATTTTTTCATTTGAATTTTCAATTGTATTAAGATTGCTGCTGCTGCTGTGCTAAATGCCTTTGAATTGAATAATAAACGTTGCTCACTTTACTGTGTGTGTGTGTGGACTTGGCCTAGGTACGCGTCAAGGAATTTTTCAATTTTATATTTTGCAGTACAATATATTTATGCATACGTATGTGGAATGCAAATGTATTTGTGATGCTGCTGCCTTCTACTTCATTCGCTTTACATAACATATAAAGTGCAGGCAGCACACACACACACACATGCATTTTGTATATACTTATAGAGATGTATTCATACGCACGCCTAGTGTGGCACAGACAGGATGCCAAGCAGGGGCAGGAACCCGAGCAGGAACTACCACATGCGATTTGCATAGGGAAAAATATCATCAAGTCGCTGGCGGTTAGCTTGTTTGCTTGTGCTTGTTTGCTTGTGTGTGTTGCAAGAATGAGATGTTGCTCTAGTGATTGTCTCTTATTCTTACTCAATTCGCCTTTCTTTTGTTTGCTGCTTCGGGCTTACGCTACGGTTGCCCAACGCAACCAACGCAAATGTGCTTTTCATATATATGTATGTGTGTGTCTCACACACACACAAGGTGCACAGTTAAATATACATTTGAATTCCGTTTCAAGTTAGCGCAACAAAATAAGCCAAACAAAATGTTAACGGCCCAGACGAAATGTAGCTTGGAAATTATTTTTTAAAGGTAAGAAAAATATGTAAAAATTTATCCTTTCACACATTGAGCGTGCGTTGCTGTCTGTGTGTGTGTGTGTGTGTAAAAATTGAAAAGCTGGCAGGGCGTGGCGAAGGCCAAAGATGCTTACAAAAGGCGTTGTGGAAATAAAATAAAAATGTTAAAACACGAAGCAGCAAAAAAAATAAGATGAAGCAGCAGCTGCCGCCAGCAAAAGGATTTGCATGCGTGTGTATGTGTGTGTGTGTGTGCCTTTTTGCCGAGCTGCGGCACTCGGCGCTGCTGTCTCTCCCCGGGGAACTATTGTTCTTATTGTTGCCTTGGATATTTTCTACACTGTTAAGTTGACGCAAAAGGATCTGAGGATCTGCCTGCATTTGCAAGTGGCTGCTGTGTATGTGTGTGTGTGAGGCACTAAGTCGTAACAAAGCTAAAAATTATGCAACATTTTTTTTATTTTATTTGCGTTGCTCGAGCTACTTTGCCTGCCAGCATTGTCAGCTATTTATTGCGTATTAAATGAGCAGCTGAGCAGAATATAATTGTATAGCCTACACATACATTGCTAATGCAGCTTACAACATATTTAATTAAAGTTGCCTAGCATAAACAAATGCGCAAAACAAATAAAAGATTCGAAAGCTTTGCAATTTTCTAGTGCAACTTTTTTGATAGAGATTGAGAGTGAAGGCCAAAAACTTTAGTTTTTGACTGTACGTTTTCAAATAAATTAAATTCAATGTCCTTTCAGTCAAGTCAGCAGCAGCACAATGGGCACACGTTTGGCTCGCTCTCTGTCTCTCTCTCTCATTGTGCTGCATTTCGATGCTGCGATCCATTCAGCAGCATTCACAGACTTTCGGCTTTCACACAGCTTTTCCATAGCCTGCTGGGCTCTCTTACTCGTCGTTCGTTGGGGCAACTTTGCAATGTATGCAAATTGTTTGGCACCAAAGAAATGGCCAAAAGCAAAACTTTTTGACACTTAATGAATTGACAGTGGGCTTGTACATGCGCAAATAGCACAAGAACGGGCAAGGGGACGGACTATGGGAATTGCTTGATTGGCTACTAAAAAGTACAAGTGCTTTTGGGGCAGCCAGTGCGTATGCTTAATATGCCATTGCACATGTTTACTTTGACATAGTTCTAATTGGAGACTTTGGGCAAGACAGAAAACTTGCTCAGTGTATATAGTTGGATAACTTTGTAGACGTAGCAACTTTTGACATTGCGGTTGCCATCATAGCGGCTATTTTAATGCCTATTCAATTATGTGCTTAGGGCATGCGTTAATAGAATTTAAAAAATTAATTTCATTTATTAGTTGTAGCTATATATGAAATTGGGTATATGTAGCTTTAAGAGTCAGCGAGATATTGATGCTCATACAGACGCACTCGGCTTAATCAACTTAGTTGCTGGCACGCCTACATCTTTTTCAACTTTTATATAATTGTCAATGTTTTAAACAGGGAGCATAAATCAGAAAATCATGGTGAATACGCATAGAGAATCCAAAAAGTATTAATATGACGTTATCCTTTTTTTTTGTATGTCGATTCTAAGTGGTAATCATTATATACGTTCCCTGATTATAAGTTTAATTATATATACTAAGTCTCATTAATGCTTACTCATTGTTCATTATTAGTTTGCATTAATTTAACTAAACTTAGATTGATCATAAAATATTTTCACTACGCTCAATTCAAAACTCAATTATTTTGAACACTTTTAATGCCGAATCAGACAGCCAAACTATTATTCACTTTGCAAGCGCAAGTTGAAAGCTTTTTAAAGTAAAATAAATTTGCATATGTCCACTTAAAGAATTTAGATTTCATTTATCGCAAAAGTTTAGCAGGCGAAAAGCATTAAAAATAGCTTGAAAATTCAATTGGCCAAAGCAATAAGCAGCTGTATCTGGCTCAGACCACAAAAAAACAAGAGTGTGGCTGGTGTGACAAAGAGAGAGAGAGAGTGTGTGTGAGTGGGATAGAGATGTGGCAAATTTAGTGTAGCTGTTAGCATAAAATTCACTTTAGCATTTCCTGCATAGCTGACTAGTTTGCGTGGGCTGCGTTTAAACTACGCAAAGTGCTGCTGACAATTATTACATCCGCAGGATATTCACACACACATACACACGCCTGACTGTGTAATAAAGGCAAAACGGAAGTCAAAAACGTACTAGACACAAACGAATGGAAAAAAAAAAACTAAAACGTTCACATGTCATACATGTAAACGTCGCAGCGCGTCGGCTTTGCTTCAACCCCCCCCCAAAAATTCGTAAGCGGGCAGGCAAGCAAATTAAAAAGGAAAAGGAAATGCATAAAAAATGCGACGATTGAATTTAAATGCTTGGCCACTTGAGCTTAGGACAACGCCCAATTGCCAAAAACGCCAGCGAGCAAAGTCAAAGTCGATGGTGCGACCCTTGGCTTCATTCATTTCCTACTTGGGAACTGCCAATATGCATTTGACTAAGTTCAGCCAGTTGCTAAGATTTCCCAACCACCCACACACAGACACACACACACAGACACAAGCAGCAAGCGAGCAAAGGCATGCTAATGGCCACTGGGCATTTGGCAAAGTCGTTCTGGTCAGTTAGACTTTACCCTTGGCAAAGGCAAAGGCAGCAGCAACGACAAGGCAGCAGCCTAGTCGACATTATAAAAATAGGTTGTTAATATGCATGACCATATGCCAAGTGGGCCGTACGTAGCGAATGCCAAGTTCGTCTTCTTCATAGCTTAAGCTGCTTGTGTTGGGACCAACTAAACTTAGCGTCGTTTTGCGCAGAGCATTGACTGACAATATGTCCTGGTAAACATTCAAATAGTTTCTCTTTCAGCTGCTTGCAATCAACTTGAATATGAGTGTGATTTAGCTGCTGCAGCTATGCAAATTAATATTGAATTTATTGATAGCATTGATAACATACAAATTGAAAAAAATTACAATTATTTTGTTATTTAATTAAACACTTAAGTGTCTTATTAAGCTTTCAATTTTTATTATTTGCAATGCTTGCTTATTGCTAATGCTGTTGACTGCTTCGGCAATTAAATTACACATACGCAGCGTAAATTTCTCTCTGTCTCCAACATCGAATTACCAATTATCCAACACAAACATTAAGCGCACACATGTAAGCAAGCAGACAAACACACACACACACACAAGCAACTAATTAAGCGCATTGCTGTCAAGTACAAAATACTATATAAAAATATAAACAAATCAAAATCAAATAAAAATAAAAAGTTGGCTTAAACATTTTTGTTTTATATAATTTTTAGCTAAGTTGCATATACCCTTTAGCAATTAGCATATAGTGAAGGGTATAAAGTGGCGGAAGAGCAACAGTAATGAAAATGCAAGCCAGCGTAAGTGTGTGTGTGTGTGTGTGTGTGTGTGTGTGTGAGCGAGAGTCTGCATAAAAATTGCGCTACATGACAGCAAAATGCATATTATGCATAATTAACTGTTTATGCGACTGAGTGACAAGCGAAAGGACATAGACGCAGTCATGGATAAGCGTAAGAGAGAGAGAGAGACTGCTTGATGATAATGATAATCACGTTGATGATGATTACACTCACTGAAAGTGAAACAATGCTTCTGCTGTCGCCCTGATTGTCCTGCTCGTCCTCTCTCATGCTGCGCCTTGCTGCTAATTTAGACATTGGCTGCTGTTCTAGTAGCTGCCGCCGCTGTGGCTTTTAATAATTCACACCCCAGAGCCAACTGCGACAGCAACAACAAATAAAATGGGTTAAAAAAGGAAAGCGGCAAGTCTTTGTAGGGGGCGATCGACACCACGCCCCGTCTCCCTGACTAGGCAACTGTCTGTTGCTGCTGCTGCTGCTGCTGCTGCCTTTGTCATTTGTCCGACGTCGCTTTCACTCTGCACACTGTCAATTTGACATGTTTACCATGTGTCTGGAGCCACTGCTTGGGTCTCATATAACAAAAGCCTTGTTAGAGCAAAACAATAAGCAAAAAAAAAGAGGCTCATAGCCAATCTATGGCAAATAGGCTTTAAATGTGCACAGACAAAAAAAACTTTAAGCTTCATAGTTGGCAGCAAAATTACAGTAAAAATTCTATTGAAGTAATATTCTATTGTTGCTGAAATTAGATTCAACAATAGTGTACAATTTAAATTAAAAATAATAATAAATTGTATTTGAATTAGACTCGAAAATATATACATTTAATTTGAATTACAGTTCAATGAATTCAATCAGTTAAATGCTTTCAAAATTAAATTGAATTCTAAGAAAAGTCATCAAAATAATTCGTCTGTTAAAACAACAAGTAATAGGCTTGCTTTTTATAATAAATTTATAAAAACTCCTCATTATCGATTTTATTAATAATCAAAATAAATCGTGGCAAATTAGGATTAATAGAAAATATTTTGTAAATTACAAAACGAACTTGTGCTAAAATCTAGACTTTTTTTATATAGCTGCGAGCTAATAATTAATTTAGAGTCTTTACTTTATGAGTATTTAATTAATTTTTTATTTTTATTTTATTTATTTATTTAATGTCAACTATGGGCAGTCGACGATAAAAGAAAAGAATTACAACAAATATTTAAAATTAAATTTAGAAAATATTTAAAATTAGGTTTTTGTTTTTAGATTTGATAAACTTATAGATTGGGAGTGTTCAGCACACCCAACATTTGTTGCAAGGATTGGGGAAAACCCAAAAACCCAATCAAATCATAAATATATTATACAAAAGCCTTATCAATTATCATCAGTAGCTCATTTAAGTTGCAAATATTGCATTTTGTATTAAAATGTTTACAATTTACAAAACTTAGCATAGCTGTAGCTATAGCTGCTATATAAACATTAACAAAGTGTTGCAATGACGAAATTATTACCGCAATGCCACATGCAGAATTTTGTTTCTTTTTTTTCTGACTGGCTGGCTGACTGTCATGTGTGTGTGTGTGTTGTCTCTCGTACCCATTGGTGCTGCATAATTAAATGAATGATTCCATGGCAATTGCGAATTGTGCAGAAACTGCAGCCAACTATTCAATTTCAGTCATGTGCAAATATTTTATTACCCAGACATTGCAAGCAGGCCAAAACAGCAACAGAGAGCGACAGGCAAGTCGCACACAGCTACAGGATGACACACACGCACACACATAGATACAGTGCATACAGCCGCAGCAAATTAATTAATAACGCAGCCAACAATGACAATTTTCCGCATGGAAAAACTACAAAACGCTGACTTAACACCCCAAACAGTAACAAAAGTCGAAAATAATAGAAAACAATAGGCTATGCCATTTGATTATGATCAGCCTGCCGCTGTTTATAATGATGCGGGTTATGATTATATCGACATGCAAAATACATTGATCAACATAATGGCAAAAGTACTGTGGCGCCATCTGTTGGCCACACACACACACGCACGTTGGTATGTCTAAAATGTATTTCGATTGTTTGTTTGCTTTTGTGACGAATGCCTGTCAGGCCTGTTGACTGTTCTGAGTCGCTCATAACTCTTTGAAGCTGCCGCAGCTGTTGTCATAATTTCTTCAATGCTGATTTTTGAATGCCAGAACATACTTGGGCTTAGCATTGTTGCTATTGTCATTAAACAACAATGTACTGTACGCTTATGTGAAGCTTTTCGTTTATTTTTTGTAAGTCAAGGCGTATGTCAAAGCAAAAGTCAGTTACTTATGTTAGAATTTGTTACAGTTGTTAAGTGTCTAAGCGTTTTTTTTTTGATATTTCTTTAAATATTTGATATTAGAGTAAGCAAATCAAAAGCTGTGCGCAATAAGTTTAAAACATAGCAATAACTTTAGCCTAAGTCTTAGTGAAGCGATTGTCAAGTAGCGCAGATCTTTGATTTGATTTGATGAGATTAATTAGTTGAGTCTTTAAGCATTATTAACATGCCTTGACTATATCCTGAATAGGTTTTTGTAGATAAATCTGCTGTACTAATTTCTTTGGGCGCCATTATAAATATTTAAACTTTTATAGTAAGCTCATTTATTCTTCACATTTAATTTAAGAAAGCCACAACTTCTATGTTATTTCTGCATTATAAATTAAAGACTCTAATCTATATAAAGAAAGCAAACAGCGCATATTCGAATTTCTGCATTTTTGAAATGAAAACAATGAATTCCTTTTACTTCACACAACTTCGCTTCGCTAGTATTTGATGCTATCAAACTTTTAATTAAAACTAATGCAACAAAGCCAATTAATGAATTGCGTTTGCCATAATTTCGCTTATGAAAAGCCAACGCTTATCTTTAATTTACCCTTATATTTATTTCAATTAATTACATTTAGCAACTGCGCTGCACATTTGTCATTATTAGTAGCACTAAACAATTGCAGTCAAAGCTTAAATTTAATAACTTTAAAACCCACACACCAACACATTTGCATTTATTGTGCGGGCTTATGCTATTTTTATTCTTTTTTGACTGTAACTGCGCTATCTTTGCAGTTACATTTGCCGTTTTCAGCTGTTGGCTGCAATTTTAATTTAATTTGAAAATGCTTAAAACGCGCGTTGCTCTTATGCCTTTTGTTTTCGTAGAAAATGCCATTGCACACACACACACGCACACATGTGTGTGTGTAAATTCCTCTTTGTGGTTAGGCTGGGCTTGCTAACTGGCAAGGCTTTGGCCCTTTGCCTCATATCTTGGCTGTCTTTAACGTAAACTAGCATCAAAAAAAAAAAAAAGAACAAACTGCGCACAGCAGACAAATAAAAAGGCAGCCGGCGACTTTGTTGCATTTGTGAGCGCCGCCAGAGTTGGCAACGTTTGTGCATAAATGACGATGCGAGTTGAGTGTGTGAGACGTTGCGCATACGTCGCGTTGCCATGAGGAAAACAAAAATCACACATACGTAAGTAAACATGCAGAATTATATGTGACTGTGTGTGTGTGCTGGCAGTGTTGCCAACCATTGTGATTGTTTTGGCTGGCGCAGCTATCAGAGCTCACAAGTCCAATGTCAAAAATGCGACTCTCGCGTCTCGTCGCGCGTTTTTAGCAAACAAGACAATGAAAATACTTGCCGTGCCGTCTGTGTTGGCTCTCGGCGTTGGCATTAAAAAATAAAATAAATACGCACACACACACACACTCGCGCTCTCTTTAGGCAGCTCGGCTGCTCTGTTCTTAGTTTTCACTGGCGGCGGGCAACGTCATATTGTCATTCCCGTAGCATTGCTAGAGAAGTTTGTCGAGTCTCTCGTTTAATGCCATTCTCTCTGGTGAATTCAGCAGTTGCCACATGGCTCGAATACAATTGCTTTTATCAAATTAAATTACGGTACACATATTAAGACACACGTTGCGGCTAGCGCAGCTCAAGAAATGTGAATCGAGAGACAATTGTATAAAAAAAAACAAAATTCTATTTCAACTGAAGACGCGTAAGAGCTTTGAAGCTTGCTTTCAATTTTATAAACGCAGAAAAACAGCCAAAACTCTTAAGAGACTTTGATGGGATACCGACTCAGCTTGTGACTTTCTTATTGAACAATAGTTTTAAGCATAAAGCTTAGCAGATACTCCAACCCTAAAATCATTGTTGAAATGAAATAACTAGTAAATTGTCTAATTATTTATTAAAATGCAATCAACTGTAATGCAAATGTTTGCATTAAGCTAAGATTATGCTACACCTAGTGTTGAATAATTCATTGGTGAAACCATGCATACTATTGGTGAAATTAACAGTAAAATCAACAACATTTGTATGTTTTTTTTTCTTATTCTCATACAATAAGCTGCAATTCAAATGCTTCAACGAATTTTATTTATTTCTACAATACCAAGCATTGGTGAATTGTTGAATGCAGTGCAAATATCAACAAAAATAAAATCAGCATGTGCTAGCAATTCGCCTAACATGCTATAGCTAACTGAAAAACATATTGTATGCTCATAAATAAAAATATATAATAGCAATAATATTTAAATATAATACTATCATTTATTTATTTATACAATACCAAGCGTTGGTGAACTATAAAATAATCAACAATTGCTACAAATCCTCAAGCGTTTTAGCTAACTAATAAACATATCATATGCCAATAAATTAAATCAAATAATTATTTAATAATTTAATATAATAATATTGTTGAACTTACATATTTATAGCTACAAAATATTGTTTTTATTTGTTAGCTACAGCTGTCAACTGAAACGAGCACTTGAAATGCATTTAAATTATTTAAAAATTATTTAAATTAATCCTACAGCTGACGCTGGCTCATTCACTGCTCAATCTCCTGCTCTTGTTGTAATCGTTGTCTGGACATTACAAACAATTCCACTTTAGGCACGCAGCCACATCAGCTTGTGGTCACACGGCTGTCGCACATTACGAGTTTGTGCTGAGTACTGCTTGTTGTATTGACACACAGATACACACATACAGACACACTTACCTTGGTCAAGCTTAAGTGTTGTTTAGTAATTTGAAATTTTTAAATGCCATTAAATTTGTTTGCCAAAGACTTCGGCATTGGAATTGCGATTTGTATTTTATGCAAGGCAATCGATACTCGAATGGTTGGTTCAATAGTTTAATTTAGTATTTTGAGGCACATGAGCAAATAGCCTTAGGATAAAGATACATAGAAATGATTTCAGATTTGTTTAATTTACTTCTTAAGCACACAATATTCAATTCCATTTGGCATATTGCCTTGCAATTTAGCAACAAAAGTGAGTCTTGTGTAAATTTATTACCATTCAGAGTAAACTTATTTGTTTTTGTATTTCCAAGCATAACATCAATTAAAAATATGAACTAGTTTTCAGCAAAAAATTGTTGTAGACTGCATTTGTAAATAAGAAAATTACTATGGAAAAGCAAATATAAACTGGTTTAATGTTTAAATTTTTGGCAGCTCTTTACTATTTGAATTTATGCAAATGTTTATTTCTTATTGCATATTTTCTTAACATTTTGGAATTGTTAAAATTGTGCAACAATATATCAACTCTACTGTATACAAATTTCATTAGCAATAGATTTAAATTTGGTTTTGGAACTGTTGCTCATTCTTTTCATATTATTTTAGTTAGCACAATTAGTTAAATTTTTACACTTTCCCCTTACTATTGGCAATAACTTTCGTTTGTAGTTTGCAACCTGTAACATCGGTCAACTGACAGCGTTGAGAAACATGAAACAATAACAACAAGTAACAGCAAATTGCGACTACAATGCAATTCTCAAATGTTTGTCAGAAAATAGTTCAAGTGCAAAATTTTACGCTTTATCGAATTACCCGCGGGCGCTTTAACTTACTGCGGAAGTTTTCACAAGCAGCAACTTTGCTGCAATCCCTTTTCTACTAAGCTGCCCACTTGGGCATAGACAGCGGGTTAGTTGGGTGGGGCGCTTTCAAATTTATGAGCGTAAGGTGTTGCAATGGAAACTACGAGCAGAGTTTTAGTTTTGTGCGATTTTCTCGCAGTTTGAAATTTGTTATATTTTCTTCTTGTCAGCTGGACCATTTGTTAAATGAGTTGGCAGCGCTAATCGAAGAGTTATGGACCACGTTACAACAGCACAGAAAATGTTGCCAAAGTGTTTTGAGCAATTGCCTTGACCTCAATCCAATCCAGCCCAGACTACCTGTGAGCTCTACCAAACGCATAAATAACATGGCAGCGAACTAGGCAAAGCAATTAAAACACAGCAGCAGCAGCAAAAAACAGAATAGAACAAAAAATGTATATGTGCAAAGCAAAGCTAAAAATGCTAAAGCAAGATTTATGTAAATCGGAAGTAAACATTAATCAAACTTTTTCTTTTTTTCTCCCTTGAAACAGAACCGTTGCTATAGTAGGCATAGGCAAAAGCCACGCTTATGAGATTTGGGACTAAAGATAGTCACTTTGCTTACACTTTTTTTTTTATATCCATAACTCACAACTTAATATGTCAAAGCAGCGAGACGGGGTCGTTGTCATTAAAATGACAAATCAGCAAAAAATATTTTGCTTGCTCTATAGACTGGAAAAAAATGAGCATTGCTTTTTATATAAACACATACAATTCGCAGAATTTTAATTTCATTTTTTTGTATAAAAAGAACGTACATTTGTTTATTTGAAAATCCTATTTATATTTTGGTTGATTGTGATTTCTATACAAAAAGAAATATTTTTATTTATTATTTAATAACATTGAATGTTATTGAAATTGCAAGCAGTGTTGACATTAAAAAAACTGCTAGACTTAAAGTCTTAGTTAGCAATTTTAAATTTAAAATATTATACATATATACAGTAAAAATATGAGGCATATAAATGTGGATAGGATTATTATATTTCTTATTCTAATAACATTCATTGAATAAACTGATTTTTATAACTGATTTTATATATAAAATATCTACCCAATTCCAATTGAGTGTTTGCTCTAGCTTTGGTAATACCAAAAAAGCTAAGTCTAGCTGTAAAATGGCTAACTTGGCAACATTAATTGCGACACTCTGCTGTGATTTTTTATGAAAATCTCATTTGCAAATGTTAATGCTTTTATTTTTTATAAAGTAGATTTTACTTTTAGCTGGCATTGCACTTTATTTAAACACAAAATTAAAATAAATGAAAATTCAACTACAGCAAGAAGCAGGAGTTGGGTCGCGACCCGAACGTTTTGTAATTGAAAGTCGAGTAAACTCCTCCGCTGTGGTGGGATGAATGCCAACAGTATTAAGTAGAGTGTTAACAGTTAGTCCCGATTTTAAAGCAGCTGCAAAACCTTGAATTACTTCACCAGCCACTGGGCCCATATAGTGTAAGCCCAAAATCTTTTGCTCACCACCAACTTCAGCTACAGCTTTGAGATAACAATGCCGCACGCTCTTTTGTGGTATAAAGAACTCGGTGGGTTTGTAGTAGCCATGAAAGACTTCGACATTCTCTGGGCCTAGTGTTTCAATAGCCTGCTCCTCGGACATGCCCACACAAGAGTATTCCAGTGGTGTAAATACTGTGGTGGCAACATCTCTGTAGTCCATGAGCTGCTTGGAGCCAGCGAAGAGTCGACGCGCCAGCAGGCGACCTGCTAAAATGGCCACGGGCGTAAGCTCGGGACGCCCATAGATAATATCGCCCACGGCGTAAATGTGAGGCACACTTGTAGCTTCAGTGCCATCTACAATAATTTTATCATTGCGCGTTTGCACGCCCGCTGCAGCCAGATTGAGATCGTCTATAAGTCCCTTGCGTCCAATAGCCCATAGAACTGTATCGTAGACTTCGCTGCCTTTAGTTTGGTTGCTTGTATTGGTAAAGTTGACCAGCAGTCGACCATTGGGCAAACGTTCCACTGCAGTGGGTATGGTGGTGTGTAAGAATTTAATGCCACGCTCCGTCATCATGGCAGCCAGCAGCTCAGACATCTGGCGATCAAAGCCACGCAGCACTATGGAACGCACCATAACCGTGGGCTCATAGCCCAGACCCTTAAGAAAACAAGCGCACTCCAGTCCCACATAACCAGCACCCACTACAAGCGTTTGTCCTGGATCCTTTTCATAGCTGAATATATCATCGCTGGTAATGCCCAGTTCCTTGGCGCCTGGTATATCCGGATAGCGTGGGCGTCCACCCACAGCCACCACCACATTCTGCGCTGTCAGCTGCTTGGTCGCGCCCTGCTTAGTCTTATACTCAATTGTATGCGCATCCACAAAGTAGCCCAGCGAGTTGACATACTCCACCTGCTTGTCACGCAAATCCACGCGCGTTACCCAGTTCACTGACTTAATGTGATTCTGCACCGACTTGACCAGCTTCTGCCAATTGGGCTTGATATCGCGATCGTTAACATTCCAGCCATAAGCCACCGCCTCATGCACCGCCTCGCCCAGCAGCGAGGCCTGATGCATTAGCTTCTTGGGTATGCAGCCCACATTGACGCAGGTGCCGCCCACGCCCCACTTGGTGCCCGCTGGCGTTGGCGTCACATAATCAAAGCACAGCACGCGCGCTCCATATTCCACCGCCTCCTTGGCACAGGCCAAACCGCCGGAGCCACCGCCCAGCACCACCAAATCGTAATCAAACTTACGCTGGCCGCTGGCAAAACGCGCCAAGGGCTGCCAGCAGCGCTGCAGCTGCGTTTGCTTTAGATTTTTTAGCAATAGCATTGCAAACAAATTAAAAAGAGAAACAGAACTTGTGAATTTGTTTCCTACTACTGTCAAAACGACAGTGTCAACTGTCTGACTAGTAAAACAAATAGTTAATTATATAAACTAGCTTATAACTAGCCAAATGCTTATAGGCCATAGCATATTTAGCTGCATAATTTAGCTAAAAAAGCTAAAATTCATTATATGCAAGTATGCAGTCATCTCTGATAAAAACAATAAGAATGAGGGACAAAGCAGAGAGAGTGATTGAGCATCCATTTTGTACAGTCCTTTCATAAATGCTATTTGTTTACCTTGGGATAAACTTACATAACATTGTGTGAAATTTTGTTCAACTGACACAATTATAAGCTCACTTTAAATTTGTCTCAATTGTATACTAGGCTTCGATTAAAAACAAACTGTAAATTTGCATAACTTTCTTTCTATTTTGGTTATTTGTAGCTTTCCTGTTATTGCGTTTTATACTTTTTATTAATTTTAAATATCCTTAGAGCCACTGTGTTTAAATTCCAATGTGCAATATCGAAAAGTCTAGAAGAGCTCGTGCAAACGAGAGAAGCAAATTTTGTAACTGTAAAACTGTTACTTGGAGCACAGCTGCTGAGCGCAACACACTGAGAGAGTGTAGAGGATGTTTACACAGTGGGCATTTGCTGACAAAACTATGAGCGATAGAATTTTGGATACATACACAAGACTTAATTAGTCCTAACTGTATTTTAGTATAAATTCGGATTAAATTTTTTCTATTTTGGGTTTTATGGCGTTGCTGTAACTGCGTTTTATGCTTTTAATTAATTTCAAATATCCTTGCACCTACTGTATGCAATTTGCAAATGCGCATTCAACTCCGCTTACTTGCAAGCACACACACAAAATATCACTCTCTCGCTCTCTGCGCTCACCAAAAAAAAAATCACGCTCTCTCTTTAAGCTAATTGCGCAGTTCGTCCATGCAAAGGCTTGCATTAGTTCACGTATTGTCGTCCGCCTGCTTAGAAGTCAGAAATTTGTTTTGCTATAACCGCGCAATAAATTTAATAAATATAGTATAGTTTCTAGCTATGGTTAATTATTTATTAAAATGTGTTGTTTGTTAAATCTAAAGTGAAGTGAAAGTGCTGTGAAAGTGAAAGCCATTCTGTAATAAGAATGATAGCCAAAGCAAAGCAAAGCTTGAAAAGTGTCGAGCACAGTGTTCCAATTTTTTTTTATTTACCTAGTAAAAAGCCCACAAAAATGTGGCATCTGTAAACTTTTAGTTAAGTGGCACAAGTTAATAGTCCATAGTTAGTCCAAAGCTGCGTATTAGCCTTACAATTAACTCTTTCTATTTTTGGTCTCATGGCATCCCTGTCACTGCGTTCTATGCTTTTTATTCATTTTAAATATCTTTAAGCCCACTGCATTCAAATTGCAAATGCGCAATTTCGAAAAGTCTAGAAACGAGCAAGGCAGATTTTGTTAACGGTAAAACAGTTATTACATGGAGCAGAGCGCAACTCGCTGAGAGAGCGTTTAGGATAATACGTGCACAGTGGTTAATGGCTTATTAATTACCTCGTGAAAAGTTAACCAAACTGTGTGCACAGTAAACTTTTGATTAGCTGGCACAATGCCTAATAGGATCAATATTTAGTTCATTCAGCAGCAGAATACGTGTCCTGGATACAAGACTAGGTTTTGTGACTTTCATGTCATTTTGCTTTACACTTTTAATTCATTTTAAATATCTTTAGACCCACAGTATGCAATTGCGCACTATTAAGAACTCAAGAAGAGCTTGCGCAAACGCACGAAGCCATTTTTAATTTTTGTCTCCTTCTTGCTTACGATCCCATTTACGCTCAAAACAGGTTTTTCTCACAATTCAATTGCAAAGCGCACACACACATACAAATTCTCGCGCTCATTGCGCTCACACGAAAAAATTTTACGCTCTCTTCTCTCTTTCCAACCTAATTGCGCAGTATGTCAATGCAAAGCTATGAACTAAGTTAAATTACGTGTTTCCGTCTGCGCACATTAAATAAAATAAATATGATACTTTTTGTGTTAATTATTTATTGTTTGTTAAATAGGGACTGAAGTGAAAGTGCAGTGTTTATTTTTGTTGTTTTTTTTATTTGTGTTTCTATAATTTTCTACACCAAATTGTGATTTCGCAAGTGTCAACGCTGCAGCAGCATGTTAAGTAATAAGGTTAGTATACACAATTGAATAGCAATAATTTAATTTGCAGTTAGTTTTGTTTGTGCTTAGGATTTGATTTGGAGTCTGAGCACTGCTTTGGTGCAGAGATTTTCATACAAGGAAATCTTAAAGAGAGTTGACGAACAGCAGAGCTATTGTAATTCCTTGCAGGGTCGCCCTTCGCACACATCTAACAAAATGTCAGTTGGGAATGATTAATGCTCTTCCAAGAAACATTTAGAACTTTTGGCAGCCCACGGCCGCCACCACCCTTGCTCAGGTCTTGAGCTGCCCAGCACTTGACTAAATGGAGACCATGCTGCTGGCCCTTGGCTGTCAAGCGGCTATCCTAATTTCTAATCTAATATTTTTGCGTACGCACAGGCCGCAGCCGCCGCCTCAGCAAAGGGAAAACGAGCCTATAGAAATTCTTTGGCATACTTGCTGTCTACTTTTTGGTATGATTTACTTTTGTGGTTTTGCGTTTTGGTGCGTTTAACCGCAAATATTTGTTGGTTTTATTTTGCTCGAAGAGCGAGCGCTCTCTCTCTCTCTCTTTCAGAGCTGCGCCCTTAGCTGCGATTCATTTGTATATACGCATTGGTATTTTTTGGCATATTTATTAGTTAGAACCAAACGACCTAGAATTTGTAGCAGAGTGTGGGAGTGGGAGAGCAGGTTGGTCGGTTGGCTGGCTGAGCTTAGTGGACCAAGGTTACAAGCTAAGCCTGTGAGTGATTTGTGAGTGGATTTCTTAATAATCATTCCAAATGCCATCGCCAATCGTTTCAATTTGCGCCAAATTCGCCACCTCAGTGGCTTCTAAACAGTAACGCTGCAGCTTCATCGTATCAATGATAAGCATTATATGGAAAATATTGAAAATTAACACGCTTAGGCCCACCATGATATAATCTGTGTTGTTTATATCTGTCAACCAAAGAAAGCACAATATGCTGAGCAGAAAGGCCAACATGCGTTGTAAAATAAAAAAGTTCCACATCAGTATGATACCCAATAATAAGCTATACCGCGGTCGCTGCAAATTCAAAATTTAGCTGCATTTAACTTGCTGCATTTTATGATGGGTTATTACCTGAGAAAATGACGGCAACAGCACCGCTAAGTTTAGTAAAACATTCGTTATAATCAAAGAATCTGGAACCTCAAGTGAATTCTCAGTTATTTTCAATTTCTTGATTGACCAGTAATCGCCCCATATCGGTATATAGCTCCATAAAGTTGTATGAGTTTCACTTTCTGCCAAAATACATTTACTTGCTTTATTTTTATTTTTATTAGCTTAAAAACTTACCATATGCAATGCTCTTGACGCGCTTGATAATATGCACCAATACCATATTATATATGCAAAGAGTAATGCCAGATGCGGATATCATTTTAGTAATTAGTTAGTCAATAATATTTATATAAACTATATCTTGAGTAAATATATTCAATGTTTTTCTATTTATTTTCAGGTAAGTTCAAGCAAACGCACAGCAATCTAAGCTACATTTTGTAAGTAAATTTATAATTCTCTTAGAATCATTCAATTTAACCGCAGAAGTTCAATAATAAATATAAGCAACAAGAATTGCTTGAAGCAAAATGCAAAACCCTTTGCATAAATTAAGATCAACTTAAGCAAATTAACTCGTAGTCAAGTCTACCTAAATTCCCATGCATGTAAAGTCTATGCAAAAATTTCTTGACACTTGTATATGCTGTGACACTTAAATATTTTTCTCCGCATAATTTTAATTCTTATTTTCCCTGCCCCTGAATATCATTCAAACAGTCACACACATCTTTATTTTTACCTATGAAACTGACAACAAAATGGTTTAACATGCACTCATCGCAAAACTGTAAAGTTTTTATGTAATTTTTGCTATAACCTCAGCGCGTTTCCTTTGCCTACAAGCTTGAGTCTGCTCTTGAGTACATTTTTTGATAAATTTATTTTTAGGCAACATATAAAGTTGAAATGCTTTTTGCATGTATCTGTGGTTACACATGGAGCAGCTAGCTTCCATGCAAATGTCCTTGCTCATGTTCATGTGCGAACCTTCTTCATCAATGGCTTGATCTAGGGTAAACATGTGTTGACGACAATCCTTTCCATAAATTCGAGCTCTTAACCTTTGATTTAATTATTGATATGTGGTGAGCTTTGAGTTGAACATATAATTAGATTAAAAACGGCAAGTTCAATCATATAAACGAAAAATATGAAAGCTTCTATTGTTTCTTTTATTCTTACAGATTGCGCAATAAATTAAATTAAATTTCTTTCGAAATCATAGCCATGTGTTAAGCTAATTCACTTGATTCTACTGAATCAGAAGTTGCCTTTGTTGGGGAGCATTAGGGCAGGGGGTTTCTTGTTAAGTTGCTTGACCTTTTTGTATTGCTCTTTGCTCTGTCTTTTAAGAGTAGTAAAAATCTTTTGATGATTATTTATATAAACTCTGTTTGAAATTCTCTACAAGCGTCTTATTACAACTTTGTTTTCAATAGCTAAATTTATTTCATTAAATCAATCTTAGGGTCGCAAAAGTTAAGAATATGCAGCTAATATCTATATCTTTAAAATCATAAACCTTTTAGCGCTTTGCAATTCAAGTTGTTCAGCTGCAAAGTTAATAAAACCATTTGCACCTTGCACTAAGTACAACTGTAACTAACTTAACTAAGCTGTTTGCCTATTGCTGTGAAAGTTTGTTCACAGATTGTGTTCTCAGTTTGCTTTTGCATGTAGCTTTCATATGTAGAAATGGCAATGTGCATATGCTTGGGTCTTGCAGATAAACAGCTTAGTGTAGATGAATTATGGCAAGTGCATATTTAAGTCTCATTAGCAACAAAACTGCAGCTCAACAATAATTACGCAAACCTTAATATTTTTTAGATTATCAAAATGCCACAAATTATATGTCTGAGCCATAGAAGAAAAATGTCAATCTAATTGAAATTCTAGACAAAATCTTCAGCAAATTACGTACATTGACAAAAATCTCTAATCCCTCGATGCGCAGTCGTTGCGAAACCTGAAGCCAAACTCCAAAGTCAAGCGTCGTGCTAGCTAAATAACAAATATAAGCAGACTGGGCAATACTTTGGGGGGCGCTGCTGCTGCTGCTGCTCACATAAGTTATTGTTTAAAATACAGGCTTAAAGGGGGGTTAAGGGTGTTTGCAGCACATTCTGAAGATGATGCGAGTCATGCCACCAGAGAGAGAGAGAGAGAGAGAGACCAAAGCAGCAGGAAACGGAAGTGCAGTCAGTATATGTGGCTCACCGTTGAGCTGCAGGTGAAGCTGCTGCTGCTGCTGTTTGTTGACAATGTCTTCTTCATAAGCCAAGGCAAACAACCAAAAAAAAAAAGAAGGTCAAATATTTTGTGCCATTACGCTGAGTACATTTGGTGGTTGCGCCATCCCTAGTAGGGAGTGAATTTTTCATAGCAAGCAGCTTCTGTGTAGTTGCCTTAGCGATTTAATTTAATCAACTGAAAGCGCAATTGAAGCTCGACTTTATACACAGCGCAGAGAGCGCTGCATTTTAATTCCAGCTATTGGACATTAGGATCACCCCAGCTTGTCACCAAAATATTTTACGCTATTTTAGTTGCACTTTGAGGCAACATTAGAAAACATTCAAAGTTAATTCAATTAGAGAGTTTTTATTGTTTAGTATTTTTCATTCTTGCTTCAAAATAAGAATCTGCATGTTTGAGTTGATACCAGGCAAATCTGATTTAAGATTGGTGTGAAGTAAATGAAATAAATTAAAATAATACAAAGCACAACTTTTTTTTTCTATTTTGTGCTAAAATACTTAATTTGATTTGGTTTATTGCTAACATTACCAACTAGCTCTACTAAGCGCTCATTTTAATGATAAGTTTTAAAGGCTCGCGCGGCTGTCACACGCTGCAAAAGATGCATGAGATTCGCATTTAAATGCTGCGCTACGCAGTCAAAAGTTTCTGCTGCTGCTCTCATGGAGGCTTTCGCAGTTGGAAAACAAATGCGGATTACAAATTAAGTGCGCAGCGTAGGAATTGTTACTACGTAGCAGCGAGCACACGAGTTGGCCCAAGGCTATCAAAAGGTGGGCGAGATTATGAGAGCTGTTGCAGCAAGTTACAGCCAAAGCAGCAGCAGCAGCGATGGCCGGAGTGAGTGGCAGCTGGCTTGCTATTATCCCAGCGGGTTTACAGCTCCGCGCCGTGGCTGCTGCTTTTGCTGTTCATTACAGTGCTTTGAGGTATTTTCATATCTCTCGTGCAAAATTTTCATTTGTAACGGCGCGTGAAATTTACACGCATTTTGAAGTCTAATTTGACATTAATTCAATGCCCTTAGGATAGTACCCATTACGTTGATGTTGCTGCTTCTCTTGTTGAGCACATGGATGTATTAATATGTGACTCGACTTCAAGATATATATACTGGCTGTTCAACTTGCTTTAAATAGTTTTAAGCTTTTACAAATTTAGTAAAATTTACAGAGAAAGTCGATTTAGCCATTTCAGACAAGCAGCTAAAACTCAGAGACTAGCAGACTAGATGTTAAATATGATATTTCTATTAAGCAGCAAATTGTTTATATTTTTGAATATTAAATTGCTTTGCGAATCAAAAAATGTTATGAAAGTCCTTCATACTCATCTTGTTTTTATTAGAATTTAATGTACATAGTTTTTGGCTGTTAACTTGAATTTCATTGAATCAAATCAAACCACCAATTAAACTGGAATCGTTTTGGTTTTAATGCATTTTGACGTTTTTCCAACCGCACGCCTACTCTAAAAATTACTTAGAATTTGCAAACGCAACCAAAACACATTTAAATTGACAACCGACAAGTTTGGCCAAATTCCAAAAACCAGAAAAAAAAAACTAAAACCAAAAGCGCTTCAAACAATGGCGCACTCAGTTTGGTCAAAAGCAAATACCACTGATTGTGACAATCAGCGTGAGCAGGAAATTGGCGACCAACTGCGAAGAATTTGCTTAACATTTGGTATCGATTTGGCGAAGCAGCTGTGCCCAGCTGAACAAATCGCAGAGCTTAACGCATGAGAGCGAGCAGCAGCAGCTTTAAAACATTTGCTAATTTGCCATGCTAAGCTAAAATACTGCGTGATTTCCTTAGGATTTTCTTTTTTCTTCTTAGTTTGCTCTTCAAATGTCAACATGCGAGTTTGGGCGTTGGGGCTGTGGGCGGTGGCAATGTGACAGGCTACTGACACTCACAGGCCAACTGTCACACCCGCTGTGCCCCGCTACGCTGAGTGTGGGTCTAACCCTTATACAATGCAAAAGCAAATTTTATGAAATTGTCATGGCAAAAAGAAAAGTCAACGCAAGCGGCAAGCGAACGCAGCGCAAAACTCTCTTCAGTTTTCCTTATGCTCGTCGCCTGCGGACACAGCTGCTGTTGCTGTTGCTTTAGTTGTTGTTGCTCTAACTGTAACATTATCTAAGCTAACAAATTGTCAACACGTACAAATGCGTTCACTCAAACGTAAACGGGGTAATAACCATTTTTCGTAATAATTTCATGTCATAACAAATCTAGGTTATACTATACGTATACGCAATATTTAGCAAATGCAGCTAAAAATATTCTGCTGTGTAGCCAAAATAGTAAAAATTATCTCATTTTATTGATATTATTTTATTAATTATTTTTAGTGTATTTTGTATAATTATTTTTGTTTAGTTTGTGTGAAAATGTTATAATGAGCTTTGAATTTTGTGCAAGATTTGTTGCTTCGCCCCGAGCTGTGATACAAATTGCTGACTTCCTGCAAGCTGCTGCTGCTGCTGCTGGCACTGGCTGCTGCTGCTTTTGTATCTTTTTCTACTGGCAGCAACACGTCGTCAGCAAGTAGCGCTTGGTTCCAGGTCCCGTCTGCAACGCATAACGCGTCCAACTTAAGAAATAAACTAAAGTTGTCACGTAAGCAAAGTTTATAGCCAAAAAGCAAAAAGATGCAACATTCGAGAGAAAGAGAGAGAGAGAGATGGAGGCAACGTTTTTGCAATGGGCACACAGCAAGTTGGACACGCGCCATGCTACCAAATCATCTCATCCCCCGTCTGCCCATTCCCCGCCTGCCATTGAAGCAATTGCACACGCGCTGACTGCGCTTAACATTTAGCCGCCCGACTGACTGACTGACAGACAGAAAGACAGACAACGCCTACTGGGCGTGGCAGCTACAGTTACACTGTGAAAATCAAAAGCATTGGCTTTGCGCATTATTTATGTGCAAAAATGAAAATATTGCCAGGCGTTTAAGCAATTGATTGACCAACTGATGGACAAGAGACAAGACCAACTTGAAAGTTTTGCTTTTGATTGCAACTTTTCTTTGTGGACCACTTAGCACGTCTTGGCATTTGCCAATAATTTTGCTTATGCTGCAATGCTGTCTACTTGTTAAATATGCAGTTGCTCTCATTTGACTGTAAATAGGTTGAGCTGAGTGTAAAGACTTGAGTGCAAATTTAAAATTTGTTAAATAATTTAAAAGCAGCTACGAAATTAATCAAAATCAGCAGTAAATTGTATTGTTTATTCATTTGTATTTAGATGGCAGTGTGCAAAAATTAGTTTTGGTTGCTTATTTATCAATTTATAACTCAGTTGGGCGCTTACTCACACTAAGCAACAGCTGCGCTCTGTCCCACAAACAGTTGAGCAACCCTTACTTATATTAATGCAAATAATTTAAGAATATAAAAATGTTGAAGAAATTGCTAAACGGATTTGTTACATCCCATTTGATTTTCCCAGAATTTATTTTGAATTTTGTGCGTTTGCAATTCATGCGATTTGTAGCTGAAACTCAAGTCGATAGTAAGCATAGCGGGCATTGTTATCAAGGACACACTTGCTCATTAGCAAACGAGGCCAGTGGCAAGGACTGCGCAATACACATGGGCTTAGCTTTTGTGGGTGGGCAAACAGTCGCAGCTCTCCCCCAGCTCATTAGTGTTGGTAAATCTGCCAATGCAAATACCATAAATGTTACCTAATTGGATTTTTGACAAGCTCTCGGAAGGCACGACAGCAACGTCAGCAGAAATTTTGTCGAAAATTTTGGAATTTATGAATACGTATGCGCAATAATGCAAATTAATTGCAAAATTAGTGACAAAGTGTTTGGGCTAGAGAGAGAGCCCAGTTTACGTTTACTAATTAAACGCGCATTCAATTACTGCCTGATTGACATAAAGTGCTGCAAATCATTTGGGAGCATGTGTCAAGCTGCTAGCGAGTCATTAAATTGACAGCCAAGTGTGTCTCGGTGGATTTGATTTTTGCTTGCCACACAGCATCAATAATTGAAAGCAACTTGACGCAATTGTCCAGCCAAAGATTTCTGCAAATATTTTGATTTTCAAACTCACACACACACACGTGACCCAACAAACGCTTGATGGGGGGTGGAACTTGAGTAAACTTTTATTTTTAGCGTGATTATATTTGTTTAGCTGTAACAATTGGCCACGTGTGTGTGTGTGTGTGGCTTGCAGTTAAAAACAAGAATATCAATAAAGGAAATGTCAGCTGCGCAAATTTATAATCCCAAGTGGTTAACTTAACGCTGAGAACTGGACTGCTCTGATGACGCGGAAAACGTTGCGCGTGGATATACGGGGTCAGACTCCTCCTGGGTGAATTTGAACTCGAAATCTTCGGTGATGCCAACAAAGTAGGTCGGCATTAAGCCACGACCTTTGACATAGGTCAAGCCCCTATACTCGCAGTCGACGCTGTTTTTGCGCAACGTTAGCGCCGTCTCCTCGGTCACTTGTATGTGCCCGGCTATGCCCGTTGAGTCCATGCGCGATGCCATATTCACCGCATCGCCCCAAATGTCATAGTGCACCTGGGAGGCGCCCACAACGCCAGCCATTACCTCTCCACTAGAGATGCCAATGCTCATGTCGCTGCTCAGTATAGACTCCTTGATGACCATATTCTTGTAGTAATTAGTGCACATTGCGAGCGTGCGCATCAGATCCAAGGCAAAGCTAGTCATAACATAGGAAACATCAAGCTCTGAAACGTGGTCGTCATGGTCGAGCAGCGTGGAACGCGAAATTTGTATGGGCACTACAAAAGATTATTGATTATATTAATTAATTGCTTAGCAATAGCTAAGATTACTCACGACTTTCGCGGCCCTTTCCACTGTCGCCCCTCATGCGCCCAGAGAAGCGCACATCCAATCCGCAAGCTGCCATATAAGTGCAGCCAACAATTTTAATCTTCTCCACCATATAGACTGATCTATATTCCTTTAGCTGCAGCACAGATTTGTAAGCTGAGCATTGATTTGCTTATAATCGAACTTACCACGCTATCAAATTCTGAAATAATTTCATTAAGCACACGCAAATTGGCCAGATCCATGTCGAACTTCTTAAGCGTGGCAAACATAACAGCGACCATTTTATAGTCCTCATAGTAAAGCTCACCCTTGGCCAACGAAGTCAAATAGACGCTGACTGTAGCACAATATAGAAAAAGTAGCTCAGCTAGCAACAGTTAGAGACTCACCCACATGCGATGGTAAAATGTTATGTAGTAGAATTGTTATCGATTCATTTGCCAAATCAGCATCGCGCTGTTTTTTAGCCAACTCAATGCGCCAGCTATATAAAGTAAATAAATTAATTATTAATAATTAAACTGAAATTTACTTACTTAAAATTAACCTTGTTATTGAACTCAGTCTGCCGCTCCATGAGCGAAAGACTAAACAGAGTTGTGACAACGAGAATGCTGTGTGCATATTCAGATATAAAATATGGATTTGTGGTGGGGCTTTGATGCACTATATAATCGTATTGAAATAGAATAATAATCAAATATGCTAGCGCCTCCACGATACTTGCAATTAGCTTGACTATCATTGGAATACGTGTAAATATTATGCTCATGCCAATCACCAGGCACACAATATTGGTGAGCACCCAGGGATGAAAGCAGCTTCTCAAGTCGGGCTCGTAGTGATAAAGTTTGCCCTCGATATGCATTAGAATATATTCGCTGCGATTGCAGCCCATCAGCATGAGCGATATAACGCTATAGTAAATGACTAATATATACATATAGATGCATATGCGTATTGGTAGACTGTGTTGTATTCTATCCGCTAGGCGAAACATGAAGCAGCTGAAGGGTGTGAAGACATGATCGGAGTTGGCGGCAAAGCGCCAATAGCATAAACGCTTATACCAAGTGATGAACACGAGACTGCTCATGGTAAGAATCAGCGTGATATTCACCAAGTAGCTTACGAGCACATTTTTCATGGAGTTCACCATTTGTATGTATACCAAACAAATGCCTATAAACCAGGCCAAAAGTATGCTATACTTAAGCATATAGTCCGGTTGGTGTATATAGTTGTACTCCAGGCGCGCATCCCTGTAGTTCAAACATAACGCACCAAGCATTGGCCTTGAAGAATCTAATTTGCGCCCTTTCTGATACCTGCGACATCTAAATTTGCGCATACTATGGAAATTACATTTAGACTTGCATTATACTCATTATATGCCATATGCTTACATAAACGCGCCTGATGGCAGTTTTTTGAACTCCTCACGCAATTCCTGTATAACTGATTCTTCCCGCAACTGCGTCTTTGAGGCTACCTTCATCACATTCACTGATTCCAGCTGATCCAAATCATAGCCGCGCTTAACGAATTCGCCACTCTCAGCTGCAGCTATGAGAAATGTTTCAATGCCATATTTTTGTAAAAATGCATCGTTTTGCGCTGCCTCAGTGGGTGGCAAAATTTCATGCGTATGACTCGTCATCATGTCCAGCGTTCTCTTACTTATGTGTATGTGCCCCGCCAGGCCAGTGGATTCCAAACGATTGGCAATCATTACATCTCTGCCTAGTGTAGCTTAAAATTAGTAATTGTTAGTTATTGCTTAACTAGCACTTACCCCATATATCAAACTGCAGCTTAGCCCTGCCAATAACTCCGGCAAAGAGTCCGCCCGAATGCACGCCAATGCGCATATCAATGTTGAGATTACGTTCCGCTCTGCAAACAATATAAAAACGTCTAAGGCTTAATAATCGATAAACAGCTTACCTCACTTCACGTATATTTTCGATCATGCACAGTCCCAAATCCACACAGCTGGAGGCATGCTCGGGATTGGGTTTGGTCAAGCCTCCAACGCAATAGTAGCAATCACCCAAAAACTTAATGCGCTGCACGCTAAAGCTTGAGGCTGCCAAATCGAAGCGTGCGAATAGATCATGCAACAATCTCACAAGATTCTTCACCGACAGCGTTGTGGTCAAGTGCGTATAGTTGACAACATCGGCGTACAAAATGCTAACCTCTGGATGCATTTGCACAGCCATAATGTGATCCCTTGTGATACGCTGTGGCCGCTCCGCATTGGCAATGCGATTGCGTATGTCTTCCTGTATGGGCAGTGCAATTTGCGGTGGCAAAATGCTGTGCAGCAAAAGTTTCTCCTGCTTACGAGCACTGCGTAGCGCAATGTCCTCCATAACATATTGATGTCGGTCCAGAAACGAAGAGCGCACAATAATGTCGCTCATGAGGCGAAAGAATGCGCCAAGCATATTAAAGCAAACATAGTGTATGGTGTCAATGGATATGCCATAATACTGACTGGCATTGCTGAATTCGTACTGGTATTTGGTGGATAGATATATGAGAAAGTATAGTATGTACAGAAAGGATACAGTGCAGCCTAGTATTAGTGGCCCCTTTATATATGGTATGGGTAGAAACATGTAAATCATATAAAGTATATACGTGTCATAGAACGAGCCAAGTATCCAGTCATCTTGATAAACATGCACAATATTTATGGTTAAGTCTGCGCATAAAATTAATTTAACATGTGCTTTTTCTTTGAGTGTATAGCATACACACCAACAAACACCAATATAAATGCAGCAACAATGGAGGTGAAATAAAGTATCCATGGTTGTCTGAACACCAAATTCTTGTAAAAGTTTACATAAAGTACTAAAATAATTGCAACATTAGCGCCCGCATATGATATGACATCGATTTTAATTAATTTTGTATACTAAACAAAAGTTTTTAGCTGTAGCTAAGTATGATTTTAATACATAGCTTACCTCGCATGTTGTTAGCAGCAGAATACAGTGAGTTAGGGTTAGTATGGTGTGCAGTATCATAAAAACGAGCAGCGCAGTATTACGTAAACGTATTACATACCAGAAATAGTCGTTTTCCAATTCGACTTCTTTGCATTTTTTCTTAAACGAGCGTAATAATGAGCGAGTTGCAGTTGAAGCATTTTATGCATACCTTAAGATAATCATGTTGCCAGGCACGTTCGTCCTCGAAATCTAACTGGCAATGTAAAGTTTTTTTTCGTTTCAAAGGCATTTTTATTATTTTAACTCAAAAATCTTGACTTATATACAAACGAACTTATGATAATATCAATTATGATATGATCAAATCATCATCAATTTTTAAACTTTCTGCATTAATGTTAAAAACGCTTATTTTTCTATGTCTTTTGAATTATTTAAATGCAAACTAATTTGTATTGCTAATCAAAAGCTGCAATTTGTGCGCATACATTTGAAAAAGATAAATAAATACACACTAACAAATTAGTATTGAGGCGAAACCTGTGTGTGTGTGTGTTGCGAAGAAATTACATTTTTTATAATTAAATTGCAATTTGTGCTAATTTCACGCATTTGTCTTACATTACGCGCCACGCCCATTGGGCAAAGACAAGCAAAATAATTTTGGCAAATTCATTTGGGCTTAAACGAACAGTGAGATAGGTAGACGACTCCACTACTACTACGCAACTGTTACTAATTAAGACACAAGTGGAGTAAAAATGGCGTAAAAGAAAAGGTATTCGCGACTATGAAAATTAATTGAAACGTTTAGACAAAAGTTGGAAGCGACAAGCACTTAATGCATTTAATAGAAGTCTAAGTGTTGCTTTACCGTTAAGTGCGCCGGAAGTGTACAGAAATGAAAGAGAGAGCGAGATGAAGATATGGCAGTTAAAAGAAGATAGCAGCAAGCTCTGAGCAGCAAGAAGCAATTTAAATCTTACTAATTACTTGGGCGACAAATTACGCGGCAAGACATTCACTGCACCCAGAGCTCACACACACACACACACACGCGATAAGCTTTGCACTTGAAACATGGAACAGGTGTCGCAACTAGCGAACGAACGTCGTTTGCTTTCGGTCTTGAAGTCGTCGTCGTCGTCGTTGTCGTCTATGTTGAAAAATTAAGTGTCATTTGCTTGTCTCATGGGTTCATTGTTTTGCAGCATGTGCCGCTTGCCCCACTTCAGTAGAAGTAGAAGAGTCACTCTTCTCTTGCTTGGGCTCAGCTTAAGCTAATGCTAGTGTGTGTGTGTGTGTGTGGCAGGCTGGCATTGCCTTTGGCTGCCGCATGTTTAATTCAAAGACCGCAGCCGCTCCCGCCCCCCGCACTGCTACTGACAATGTGATAGTTAAGCGTAATTACCAAGGTGCCAAATGAATAAGAAAGCGACAGAGAGTACGAGAATGTGTGTGGGCGTAAGTAAAGATGAGAGTTTGGTTAAGTAGGTTGAAACATTACTTATTAATTTGACGCATTTAATTTATATACAGTGGGGTTATTACAACGAAACAAAAGTCTGACAATAACGTTGACTTTATTACATTACAACTAGCTGAGGTCCAATACTTAAGAATAATCAAATCAATGATTAAGCAACTTATTAAGTTTATAGCTTAATTCTAACAAAGACTAAGCTGAGAATATGAGTGAAATCTTTTATTAAGTAATTAATATATTTTTTAAATAATTTAAAATTAAAAATTAGCATACAAACCAAATGTCAAGCTTGTCAACTAACTAAACAAATTATTGTAATTTGTTTGAGCATCTTGTTTATAAACTATATCAACAAAGTAAAGTATATCTATATCTATGTTAGAATTCAATATATTCTTATATATATTATATTCTTAATTGGCACAAACCATAATTGCCTCAATATAGTGAATAAATTGCCGCCTTGGTTAGCAATTAAACGGGCCCTTTACTTTGTTGACAATACAAATTTGCATTTAGTAGTATTTGTTGCTAAAATCGACACACGCACTTCAAGGGGCCACACGCCCTTTGTCAATCAATGCCCTCAATATAACAATTTCGTATTCAGTTTTGCAACTCCTTAACGTTTATGTTGATTTGCTGAAATTGCGTATACGCCACGTATAATTGTTGTGAAAATTGTTTATCATCGTCACGTGCTGCCTGCCTGCAAGTCGCTTATTTAGTTAGTTATTCAAGCAACTGCATTTTCCAATTAACTTTAATGGATTCAATTATATGCAGTTAGTAGCTCTCGGCCGACTCGACTCGGTCCGCCTTTCATATTTGAGTTTACATTCAATCTGCTGAAATTTAACAAATATATATGTATGTGTGTGTGTGTGTGTGTGCATGCAATGCATTGACTTATTGTTTTACTGCAATAAAAGAATTGAGGAAAAACAAACTGTGCAGGCCTCGGGAAATGAATTAAAAACATGCGCCATCTGCAATTTGTTATAAGGCGCAATGCAATTGGATTTTCTTGCCATTATTTTTTTGGTGTGTGTTTTCCTTTTGACTTAAACAAAAAGAAGCAAAAAAAAAAAAAAAAAAGTAAAAGACAAACGCCAGCAACGACAACAGCAATAATGTTGGATTACGTGTGGAAATTACTTAAAAAGATTTTCAATTGTTCCTTCTTTATGCGCCTGTCTGCGTGTGTGTGTGTGTAGTTTAGCTTGCTTTATTATTTATCATTGGCCAGCCAAATGGGGTAACGGCTGCTGTTTATTTTCAGCAACTGCAACTCCCAGCTGCTGCCACATGGCCCAGAGACGTTCGCAGAGTTGCAGTCAAAATGCCGTTGCAGCCAGCCAGCCAGTCCAACTGTAAAAATAATGAACTTTTGCTGCGACAACTACAAATTTATGGCCAAACTACAGTCGAACAGGCGGCAGCAGAGGCAATGGGCATGGGCATGTGCTTGCAACTTCTGCGCTGCTCTCCATTGATTCGAAGCTGCCAGAAACTGCAAAAACTTTGGGGGCCCCAAAGCATATAAAAATCATATACTCAACTTTATAAGCAGCGCTGATAAGACATGCAGTTATCCCAAGCTAAAGTGAATAATAAATAAATAAATAATGATTAAAGATTAGTTATTGGATTATTTTAATTTAAAGCTGAAATTATGAGTACAGTACAAATATTTTTAGTTTTGCTCAATTAAAAATAAATGAAAAAATAATGCAGTATTGCTTAAAAATACTTAAAAATAATCCGGAGATTATAAAAATTATTAATTATAGATAGATAAAATTAGATTAATATAGATTAAATTTAACTAAAAATAATTCTAAAATTTTTGGTGTGCTTTTATTATTTTAATTATGATAGTTCTTGGTATATTAGTCATCAGCTTCCTATTTAATACAAAAATAAATATAACTTGCAATTATTATTATTTTCTCTATTGCAACTTAACTTCTATGCTTAATATAAATTGTTTCATACCACCGCAGCTTGAATTTATGCTTGCTAGCTTTTATTAATGCGCAAGTTTTATGTTTTAATTATGTGGTGAAAATTCGCGCTAATGAAAACATAAATCAATAAAAGAATACTTAAGCCACAACGCCTGATGAAAATTATGCGCAACGCACACAGAGGCAAAAGCCAATGCAGCAACAACAGCAGCCATACATAAATGTAAATAAGCATGACCAAGGGGGTGGGGTGGGGTGGCGTGTACTTTTGAGCTGTTGTAGCGTCAACTCATTTTAGCCAAGTTAAGCTGCATTCATTACATGTATCTAAACTATGCAGCGCAATTTTTTATGTTTGCGCTCTCAGCTTTTCTGGTCTTTGTTTAGCCAACTGAGCAGAAATGTTGCATGTTGTTGTTTATGCTGGGATTATGTTGTTGCTGCTGCTGCTTTGGCATTGTAGAACATTTATTGATGCTTGGACAGGCATAATAACAACTCGCTGCCAGCAGCATTTGAGTTGTGCTTGCTGGGGATTAATAAGGCAGCAGCAGCAGCAGCAGCAGCAATGTCGACTAAAGCTCGAAAGCTGCATTTCATCTAATACGGGAGGGCAGAAATTGAAATTGCTGCGACGAGTCGAGACGAGACGAGACGTTGAGGCATAAGCCAGCTCGACGACCACTTGCAACTTTATTAACTGCGCTTTATACCTTTTCAATGCAAGCTGTGCGTTGAGTTGAGTTGAGTTCGGTGCTGCCAGCTGCAGTTTGCTAACGTTGGCTTATTAGTTTTTGCCTGTTTATCGTTTTGTATTTTTTTTTTGCTGTTTTGTATGCCAGTCAACATTTGGTTGCATTCTGAAGTGCGTCGACAAGTTTGTCCCTACCAATTGCTTCGGTATACAAGTGCCAGCAACCGCTGCTGCTGCTGCTTTGTCAACAACTGTTGTTGTTGTTGTTGTTGTTGTTGTTGGGGGCTGCATGTTGCTTTAATTTCAGTTTTGTGCAGTTGCGCCGCCAAAAACTTTACCGCTTGTTTGTTTGCTGTCGTCGTTTATTATTATTATGTATATTTTATGTTTTTTTTCGCCCTCACTTTTGCGCTTTGCTGCTGCCACTACCGAATCCCGATTTATACGGTCGGCGAGCGTTAGCTGCGCTTTATTTAACTTTGGGCAGTTTGATGGCAGGAAATAGAATTTTAATGGATTTTGTAATATCCGCGTTGGCACAAAACTTTGCATTTCTTTGCCTTGCCTGCCCCGCCTCTGCCTTTCGTTTTATTTTTACTTTCTGCCATTTGCTGCTTGGCGGCGATTCTTGAGCTTAGTGCTATTGACATTTCTGAGGTCTGAGGCTCTCCACAATTGTGGGCGGTTTAATTAAGTTGACTTTTCGCGCTTGCAAACTCTCGGGCGTGTCAATTTGCATTTAGTATTGAGACTGTACCGAACTGCCAGATAGCCTGACAGTTGCCAAATAAAAAGACAGCCGAACAAAATAAATATGCGCAAAAACTTTTGTAGAATTGTAAGTGCATTTTGATATTAAAAGAAGGTAATATTAAAATTCAATAAAACTGTCATAGAAAGCGAGGGAAGTTATGCAGCTGTAAAAGACGCGCTGAGGCTAAAAGCTGCATTTGAATCTTAGTGTTGAGAAGTGCTAAGAAGCGCCATTTAAAATTGCAATAATTGATGAGAAGAACTCAGAGAATTAAGTCTTATAGACCTCAAACTAAAAATCTTACAAATAAGTAGTGAGCTATATGATTAAATTATTTATTCAGTTACAGAGATAGGAAATATATTAAACATTCATAGTAGATCCAGATTCTTCTTTTGTATACTTAGTAACACTTCCTATGAATGTTTAATATATTTCCTAAGTCTACAAAAGAAGAATCTGGATCCACCTTGAAGCTAATTTTGGGTTGTGCTGAGATTGATTTAGCACCCAAGATAATAAAACTATATAATAGATATAAATCAATGTTCTATTTTATGTTGCTGTTAACGATTTAGCAAACAACTTAAAGCATTGCCAAAAAATCTCCACCTCCCCTCAACCAATGTCAACTTGAACTTCAAGCTGACATCGCACTGATGGCAACTGTCGATGAAGTTAATATTTTTTGTGATGACGCACAATATGTCAATGACAGCCAAAAGGAGCAAGAAAAGTGGAGAGAAGAGAAATAGAGCAACAACCTGAGGGCAGAAATCAAGTCTCTAGTTTATAAATTAGATGCCCTCAAAAATGTTGCAGCTGACATGGCGCATTTGTATGCGTGTGTCCACTAATCGTGTCAATTAGGCATGGACTTTACTTTCATTTTTCATCAAAAATTATCAATAATACCAAGCAGGGGGCCGCAGCAAAACAAAAAAAAGAGAAGCAATTGAGGCAGAGTAAAGAGCAGCGGCAAGAGGTTTGCTTATAAATTGCCAAAGACCCGCAGCAATTTTCCGGTTTCAATGTCGCCATTGACATTGTCATCGTTCGACTCGTCTGTTGTCATTCGTCAGTGTCCCCAGCCCCACCCCAGCCTCACTTTGCTTAGCGGACGCTATGCACTCGCAGCTTGGGCTGCCTTTGATCGTTGGGCGTAGCTCATATTTTTTTTGTAGCTGCCCCAGACGCATTGTCAGCATGCCCCATGCTACAGCAGCTAAAGCATATTTGCTACTGTTTTTTCTTACTAGCTAGAGCTATGCTATGCCTTGTGGGTTGCGGTAGCCCTGGGGGTGGGGGCTGACGTTGATGATTTTTCATTGCTCGAGTTTTAATTTTACACTTGAGTTGAGGCCAAAACCTCCCCCCAGCAGCAGCAGCAGCATTGACAACAATTGCGTTTCTATTGTTGATTGCAAGGGTCGCATTGGAATTTCTTCGTCTATATCCTGAGGTGCGCCTGTTTAATCGCATAGAGTTTATCAAAAAATAATCTGGACTGCCGCAGATTTTGATCAAGTTCATTGCACTTTAAGTCGGGCAGCCCCCGCTTTAAACAAATTGAGCATTAAAGTTTAAAGTGTTGCAAAGTTATTGCTGCTGCTTCAGTTTTTTGTGGCCCGTCTGTGATTTATGGCCCTGGCGCGCTCGCTGTCCAACATTTGACAAAAGCTCCGTCCACAACGTCCACAGAGCTGCCCTAACCCTTTTGGCTATGTTATGTAAATGGCTCAAAGGCAAGTCCAGGCGGGAGTCGCTCTCTCTCTCTCTTCCTCTTGCAGGTTGCAGATAATTCATAGCCTGACATTGCGTACCAATTTAAGGGTTGAATGATTCGCTCAACCAGTCGGGCGGGTGGACAGACAGCCCAGAGCTGGCTTTAACTTTAACTAGGTGTGGCGTCTGGCCTTTTTGGCCCTCAACTTTGGCCCCCAAGCTAAATGGCAGCCAAAGCTGTGGCTAGTGAAAAAAAAGGTCAGTCGTCAAGCTTCATATGTGATGGAGTCAACCCCAAGCAGCAGTCGCAGCAGCTGGTTAATTAGACATGTGAGTTGGCAGCGCTTTGGGGCCTTTGCCATGTTTTTTAGCTTTAAATACATATTAATGGCTGAAGCTCTCGCTCTCACTCTCAGTTGGGCTGCTGCTGCTTAATTGCAGCAATTGAAATTAAGTGTTTGCCCTCTTGCAATCACATGAAGCGTTTATTACAACATTTGGCATATGTTGTGCCTGTCATTAATTGTGAGAGAGCAAAGCATGCATGGATTAGTTACTAATAGATTTGCATAGTTTGCGGCCACCTGATGTGAGCCACTTAGCTGAGGTAACTGGATACCCACACATACATAGCTGCCTTAGCTGTAGTTTATTCCAACTGCTGTCATTATAAGCAGGATGAGCATTGTCTTAAGTCGCCCAGTCCCAGCCACAGCCTCAAAGCCAACTTTGGTCACATTAAAGATTGACACGTGACCGTGCAATGATTTTCAGTTTAACATTGTCATATGCGCGCTGTGCTTGTGCAATCAGCAAACGCTCAACGCTCCAACCCTCGTCGTAGCAGCTTCTTGGGCTGGGCTGGGCCAGTTGTGTGCCGGGTCGAGAGTTTGGCTTGGCTGCTGCTGCTGCTGCGGGTTTTGTTGCTTTGGTATCGGTAAACGTGCAAAGCTGCCGTTGATCCTTATTTCTTAACATTTCTTTCTTCCTGCTGCTGCTGCGTTTCAACTTGAGTTTGCCCGCCCCCTTTACTTTGCGCTGTGGCATTTGTTATGTGGCTCGGATTACGCGCTTCACTTAAGTGTGCTCAGTTGCTTCCTCTACGCTTTTGTCTCTCTCTGGCTACGTGTGTGTGTGCGTGTGGGTTTCAGAAACGTCTTCATTAATGACAGGTTTCAAATGTATCTATATAGTTAAAGTTGCTGCCAAAGTTAAAACTCAAATACAATCAGACAGTTGTCGCTCATGTAATATTAAACTACAAGTTAGTAGCTGTCCAACTGTCCAACTGATTCATGCTGAACGCATCAACTTAAGCTAAATATAACGTGAAATAATTAATAAATGTAAGAAACATAAGTAAATGTTGTAGATATATAAATTACGAATATTATTGTGTGAAGAACTAAAGTAAATTAATAAGAGTTATATTTTGAGTAATTTCTTAGAGCAGACTATAGTATTTTATTTATGAATTAGTAACATGACTAAATAAATCATTGATATATACCAATCCAACTGCTTTCTTATTAATTCTAATATATTAGATATATAAAGAGTTGTTAATAGTTTGAATTTATTCTTCACCTAACTTAAGTTCGTTGCATTTTTTAATTTTATTAATTTTTTCCTGATTTTTAAAGCCTTTATAATGATTGATGCGCTTTTTATTTAAATACAAACTTCTTGTTAAACTTTAAATAAAATTTCTCAATATATTGAGCAATTGCAACACATTTAAACAATTATCAGCGACATTTAGCTGTCAGTTTGAAGTCTTCAATCAAAACTCTTTATGAAGCATGAAATCGTTGTCGTCTGCTGGGAATCGATGTGAGCTCACGTGCGGCATTTGCAATGAGATCTACAAACGCATGCCACACACACACACACACACACACACACTAATCACTGACATCATGTTGCCGCTGGCACACGCCTTGTTAACGAAGCCAAAAGCTGAATTCGCAAACGCCTCCCAAATGCTTAACAAGGCAAAATGACCAGTTCGACATGTGCGGCTCATTAAAATGGTGCCAAGCGCAAAAAAAAAAAACGAGGAAACAAAATTAGAACGCAACAAAAATTGTGAGCAAAGTTTGGCATAGCAAGCAAATTGGCTGACGGCTGACTGTGTGTGTGTGTGTGTGGGGCATGCAACATGCAGCTCAAAATGGGGTTGCAGCAGCGTAATTTTCGGTAGTGAAAGAAAACTAATTTCAGCGCAAATTAGTTTCGCACCTCAGAGCGAGCGACGACAAAGCAATTGAATGGGCCAAAACTGAATTGTGCGAGTGTGTGTGGTGTGTGTGTGTGGTGTGTGGGTGTGTGCACTTAATAACCTGATCGAATCGCCAACACACAAAAACCCATTGAAATGCCAAAATCAACAAGGCAGTGCAGTCGAGTTCAAGCGACTGGGCTTCAAAGGACGCAAGGGATAAACGACAGAGAGAGAGAGAGAGAGAGAGAGCAAAATCAGTGAATCACAATAATGCCTCAATTTCCGCTGGCCCAGCAGCAGCTCAAACTGAAAAGCTCGTTCAATGACTGGGGCGTGCTGGGATTGTTGAATGCATTGGAGCAGCAGCAACTCACAAGGACATCGATGGAACAACAGCAGGCAAAAGGGGGCTTGAGAGCAGCGTAATGAAATCGCATTCAATTAAACATAACACAAGCGGGCAGTCCACCAAGGGTTAAGGCAACAGGCAGCAAACTGACTGAGCAGCCAGCTCAGCTTTTGGCTACTGACTTCAACTACAACAACAACAACATGGCATAGCAGCAGCTGCTGCTTCTTCTTCTTCTTCTACGGCTCGCTGTGGCTGCTGGCGAGCATTTCTTGCATTTAACACTCCATTGAGAGGAAATGAAAGCTGCCTGCCAGACTCAAATTGACTTTTTATTTTCACACGTTTACTTTCCAATGCGCCGTCAATCTCAACATTGACATATAGTTCCAAAAAAAAAAATAGCCAGATGCCAAAAAGAAAGTGCAAAATAAAAAACAACAACAACAAATCGTAAGCTTTTTGTCGAACATGCACAAGCAAATTTGTTGGCACGTCAGATAGGCCCAGGGCTGCATATTTTCTGTGATTGTCACTCTCTTTTACTTTTGGCAGTTTTAAATGGGCAGCTGTCATGTCTGTGGGTCAGCATTCCAAATGGATAGAACAAGATATACCAAAGCTATGTCGGTTTTAAGCTCAACCCTGTTTAAGGGAAATAAGTTAAGGTTAAGTCAGAGATTAACAACGATGACCAGCATTCAATATTATTGATAGGAATATGAGAGTTAATCAATTAATAATTTGGATAATTATCTCCAGAATGTTCAGATACGCATATATATAACTATTTATTGATTTTGATTGATGCTACATTGCATTTTATTTTCTTAACTTCTATTTCTACTTGCACTGAAATTTAAATTCTTAGAAATTCAAAGTAAATTTTGTGTTATTGTTTTCGCAAGCTCAACAAAAATGTTGCTTAATTTTCGCTGTTCTCGCTGGCAACTGAAATTACCTTAGCTGCCAAAAATATAGTTAATGATGTGCCAAGATAGCAAAATTGCTTACAACCAACGCGAGGACAACTTTTGGAGCTTGGCGCTTGGGTAGTTGCTTATGATTTCATTTGGCTGGCATTGAGGTATGCAAAGCATTTCGTGAGGCGACAAAACTCATAAATATTAAAATGGGAAAATTTTACGTTTTATTAATTTAACGCTTTGGCGCTGTAACGAACGAACGAACGAACGGCCAACGGTAGTTTTGGCAGTCCAATCTGCAGCTTCTATAGGTGCAAATAATGCAGAACAATGTCAACTAAAAAAGTGGCCACGGCCATGATGCCGCTTGGGCTGCTGCTGTTTGGCTGCTTGGCTGCTTGGCTGCTTGGCTTGGCTGTTGCTTAGGATTTGCATAAATTTGCATTTCTCGCTGGGCTTAATTGAAAAAGCAAACGCGAGTGACATGCTAAAGCGACGCATAAATTAAATAGACAGCGGCGCGCAGTGCTGCAAAAATGTTTTTTAAAGGCTTTTGATTTATATGAATGCCTGACTGCAGCTAAATCATTGGCAAATCAGTAGTAGTAGTAGTCAAGGGTGTGAGTTACAAATCTTTGTGCGACTGCAGCAGGCAGCGCGCCTATAAATATCAAAAGTAGAGACGCTGCTCCCTATTTTGGCTGGGAAAGCGAGCAACTGACAGCTATCAACTCACTGCTGCCCCCTCTCTCATGTCTGCCTGTCGCATCGATGGCTCAACACTAATTTCTTGCTACGTTGCCGCTGCTGCTGTTGCAAATGTAATTTTAGTTTTGCTTGTGGCTGCTGAGAAATTGCAGTTTTCACACGTGCTTCCCATTAAATGAAACGATTACAACGCGATTTCTACTCATAAGTGAAATTTATTTGCCAAGCAGCAGACTGCTTGCATTGCTATATACACACACACATATATATACATATATATGTACATGATTTTATGATTTAAGTTGCCTGCGACGCATTGCTGGCAATGGTTAAGATGGTGCCAATTTTATTTGTGGGGCCAACTGCGCTGGCACTTCACATAAAGAACTTTGACATAAATTATGGATACTAATGAGCTCTGTGTGCGCACATAAAGCATTTCATGCGAAGCAACAAAAGCAGCTTACTCCACTCGTCTCTGTGATTTCTGCAAAATTTTATAAATATATATATATGGCTCCAAGCAGTTGCATGCTTCACTTAATGCGTAGATTTATACAAGTGCTACAATCATAGACATAAGGATTTTTATTAGCTTAGTCATAGTAAGCAAATTGCTGTTTAGAGCTTAGCTGTGCTCAGTTTTTCTATAATTTATTGGAACAGCTTCTAAGTATGTTGCTTGTTATTATTTATTTAATGTTTATTTATTTGTAATTATTTGAATTAATTTTGCATAATTGTAATGTTTATGATTTTAGTTTAATTAGTTTAAAAAATAATGCGCTATTAGCTGAGCTTATTAGCAATAGAAAACAAATTTTTAATAATATTTTTTAGATTATTTTTAATAATGCAATTTAATTTAAGCAATTTTTCTTTAACAAAGCGCTTAATAAGCTTTAAGTTTAGATAAATAAATAAAAGTTAGCTCAATTATAAACAAAATAATTAAGTTAAGGCGCAAATACATTTTCAAACTTGTAGTAGCACAAAATACAAAAATTTATGCTCTCAATTTACAAACATTTACAAAGTTTAGCATTTAGTTATGCATTAAGCATTGTAATTGTGCTTGGCATTTGCAATTTATTGTTTTTTTTGCTATAAGTTAATGTGCCACAATGCAATGGCTGGAGGCAGGACGTAGAGTAGGCTAATTAACAAGCAACTATCGAGTGCAGAGGGCCAAATAGTTCAACGTGCGAATCAAGTTGAAGTCGAGAGTAAAGGACAAACAGTGCACAAACACACACACATACAGAAAGCCAAATTAATTATGCATTTATGTCGTTGCAATATGTTGTCCACACACACACACACGCACATTTACACACATTTGCGGCTGGGCAATATTACAACAATGGACCACAACGACAAAGACAATGCGCCCAACAGTCAGACGAACCTGTCGCAGCATATTCGACCGCAAACAATAAATGCTTGCAACTAAATGCACTTTAGGGGGCAAACCAAATGCGCCCATGCGTGTGTCTGTGTGTGTATGCGTTAGACGCAAATTAAGCACGACGAGCACTCACACACACACACGCATACGCATGCAAAATGGTCGCCCCGGCCAGTCAAAACGTGTCATGAGTGATGTTGTTTCAATTGCTGATTTAATGCGCTGCACCAACTACTTGGCGGCTTTTTGGTTGGGGGTAAGTTAGAGCGGCCAAGACAAGCAACATGCATCTTCTTGACAATACGACAAACGATGACGACGACGACAACGACAAGCTACAGCGCTCGCTCCTCTCCTGCTGAGAGAGTGAGACAAGCAAACATTGAAGCCAAGGCATATAGGTACATATATCAACAAGCCCCCCAAGCAGCTTGACACACACACACACACACACTTGTCCATACATACATCAGAGCATTTGCTCGTCTGTCATTGTTGACTGCGCCCTGCACTGTGGTTACAGATTTATAGCTCCGATCACTGCACTTGCTGCAGCTACACAGAAAATTCTGCGCTCAAATATTTTAGCTATTTTTGTAATGAGCATAAATAATATAAAATATGCCAAAAAACAGCCAAATCGTTTATAAGAATCAAAATGTAATAATCATTATTATTTTTATATTTGTATGTCAGCAATAAAGATTTATTTTACTTTTGCTTTAACCCTCTTACAAGCATTAACCCTACACACAAATTTCAGCAGTAAAGTCTCTTGGGTGCAGCATTTTCTAAATTGAATTTTGCTTGCTCCAAGCTAAATTTCTTATAAATAATATTAATTTCTATATAAAATGTGCAGCTGCTTATGTGTGGTTTACTCATATATAACTGGGAAAAAAGAGGGTTATAATTTCTATATAAATTCACCAATTAAGTCTGAATTATTCTTCAGAGTTCATTGAGTAATTTTTACATTGGCGAATCAACAACAATCTTCATTTATATATCAAAAGTATCTTACAGCTTATGCCAGGGCTAAAATAGCTCAAGACAATGTTAAATAATTTTATTTTAATTATATTAAATTTCTTGATGCGCTTTTTATGTCCACTCATTCCACTGTGCAGCGGCTAAGCTCTTTAAACTAACGAAAATGCAACGACGACATCAACGCTTGATGCCCGGATAGGGTTAACCTGATGTTTATGTTTTAGTTGTTGTCATTTTTGTTGTTGTTGTAGCTGCTGCTGTTGCTGTTGTAGTAGTTGCTGCTGCTGCTGTTGCTTGCTGTCTGTCTTTTGTGTAAAGATGATTAATAGCCAATGTCGCTAGCTGCATCGCTCGATGCATTTCCATTATCATTAGCACAGCCAGAAGCAGCAGCAGCATCATTGTCATCATCATTATCATCATCATTATCATCATCATTGCTATTATCGTGTTCATTGCAGCTTTTGCCAAATTACTCTATGCTAGCAACTGCATTAAAGTATGAGCTGCTGCTTCACTGTAGCTTAGGTGTGTGTGTGTGTTAGGGTTAAGTTCTTTGTTTTGGTTTGTACCACGCGCTGCCAAAGTCAAAGTCGTTTGCTATTCATTAATACTCTTAGCTTTTTTAGTTTTCGCTCTGCCCACACTCTGTGTCTTGTTTTTGCTGCTGCTGTGTTCTTGTTGCTGATAATTAGCTGCTCTGTCTGTTGGTTTTGCTTCAACACTCAGTGTTTTCTCAGCTTGTTGTTGGTGTCGCTTGTTTTATGTATTTTGTGGCTGCATTACTTCCGTTGATGTTTATTCTTAGCTGTTTGCATTTGACAAATGACATTTTTGGCATTGTGCAACTTGCAGCACTTGCCACAGCAGTCACAGTCCCTTTTTTGTTTATTTGTGATTCTTTCGGTTTTTGCTTGCATTTCCATGAAGGAAATCTAAATTATTTTCAGACTTATTGCAGTTGCCTGCAAAAGTTTTTCGTTTCTCATTTTTGCCCCAGCGCAATTTGTCCTCAGCTGACAATGGACACGTGTAGTGATTAATAATTCCTCGTTGAATAGAAATTATTTCGCAAAAGATTTAGTCAATTAAATATTTTTTTGAATACTGTGTGCAGCCAGCCAAATGCCACTTTGGCTTGCCAATAAATCAATCAATCAATTTACTAGCCCCTCGACTAAAATTCAACGCAATTGCTGACAGCTGTCAATAAAACACACAGAAAAACGAAAGCATAAAAGGCAAACAAATAAACATGCGAAAAAAGTGAGAGACAATTAAAACATTAAAACACACAATGTTATTGTTGTTTTTAATATTTTTATACACTTTGATATTTTTATAAAAAGCAAAAATATGTACATTTTTATTGATTAGGCAAACTGAGTAGATTAAATGTCTGTATGAGCAACAATAACTCAAGGAATATAGAAGCTAATTTTGGTATATACTATTTCCTTATATAATATTTTAAAAATCAATAAAGTTTGGAATTTTTTTTTGTATGTGTTTCAAACTTTCCACACTAACTTAAGTTAAATCTCTACCGATGTCAAATAAATATTCAATTTTCAATTTGTGCATCAATCAAAGTGTATTAATAAGTTGTCTTTGCTCAGCTTTGCAATAATTCTAAAAATAAGCAAAATACGCGTAAAAGTCGTCAACAAACTTTGACTGTCCGTCGTCGTAAATAGTGAACGAGATTGAAAGAGACGGCACTAGTTAGTTTTATACATTTCAGTAGTAGTAACATTAACTTGTTCTGCTTCTACTGTCTCCACTACTTTCTTTTGGTCGCCGCCATCTCGTGCTGCTGCTGTTAATAACTTGCAAGTCATCAAGGAAATTAAAAATTATTAATAAGGCTGCGCACAAAACTCTTTGGACTTACTTCCATTTTATAGTTTACAACAGTTGCTATTTACTGTTGCGCTCTGTCTATCTCTCGCTCTCTTTCTCTTCTGGGCTGGGCTGTCAGTCGATTTGAGCGTCGTCGTCGTCCCCTTGGTAAACTTTAGTGGTGGTACTATAATTTTACAGTTATAGCTTTTTAGTGTGCAACTATTTTTCGTGTAAAACTTTTAATGGAATTCACAGGACCCAAAGACGCTCTCGGCTTCGGTTCGATAGTGGCGAGAGAAAGCGCGTCAAAAAATAGACACCAAAATTATGGGGGAGCTGGGAACTCCTAGGGGGCTTTACGGCTGCAGTTATAGTAAAATGAGCGGAAATGAATGGTTTTAAATAACAGCAAATTATGAGTTAAGTTTGCCAAGAAATGGGAAACAAGTTGGCGAGTAAAAGCGAAAACTTTTCGACGTTTGCTACTTGAGGGGGGGCGCAACCAACGCTGTATAAATAATTTTTGCGGATGCTCAGATATTTTGAGCACTAAGAAAAAAAAATATATATATAAACTGCTAATTGACTGATAAAGAAACTTAAATAACTTTGAAGTAAAAACTTCAATTGGTCGAGAGAGCAAATATTTTGTAACCGGAAAATCAACCCATAGCCAGCAGCTAAATTCTGAAAATAAATATAATGCAGTTAATAAATAAACAAATATGTTTAAAACTCACTTTTCCATCACATGCGGTAAAACGTAAGACGTAAGCATAAGAAACAGGGTGGCTTGGCAGGAAAGATTTCTTTTCTTACAGCTGCAGGCTACGGGCTGTGTTTATTTTTGCAAAATATACTGGGCACATATTTACACAAATGCAAACACACACACACACGCACACACACAAGAAAGCAGTGTAAACTCATTTTGGTGTTTCGGCTTTATTTTAAATTGCTTTGGCACTTAAGTGGTTTGCATGCCACACCCCCTTGAGTTGTGGCCACCACGTGTCGTCGTTTTGCTGCTAAGCGAAAATTATAAAATGTTTGTTTAATTAGAAGTTAAGCGCAGCCCCCACCACCCATTGGGCTAACCTTATACCCACGTGTGTTTATTAATTTGAAACCATTGAATAAACGACCCACCAAGGCTGCAGTTCAGTTTGTTTTATAACTCAATTCGCAAATCAAAGCCCACACACACACACACACAGAAACACACACACACACACACTCATATGCATCAAGTGATGCGTTTGGTGTAAGCCCCATTATATACGGTCAACTTAACTTTGAAGTGCTCTTGGCCGTGGTTATTTCAGTCCGACCCTCATATGCGCATACGCTCTACATAATTTAATTTCAGTTTTAATTTACTCGATTTAGGCGGTCAGGACTCAAGAGTTTTTTACGGTTTTGCTGAAGCCTTAACTGTAAAGTCACTTAATTAACACAAATAGTTTAAAAAAGGTATAATTAAGCTTTTCTAATAATTATTTAAGCAATTTATGTTGCTAAGAACATCATTAATCAAGAAATAATTTAATTTAAGCATTTTATAATATTATTTTATAGCTCTCAATATTAAATATTTACTTAAATTGTTTTACTAAATATTTAAAAATATTTTTTTACTATTTCTAGGTGAGTGCATAATTCTTTAAAAAATATTATGGGTAAGCTATATCTAATTTTCTTCACTATATTATACAAATCTTTAATAAAATGTGTTTTTAACAGTGTGTTCATCTCTAATTCAAAACTGCTCACGTTCGTTCTTAGTTTTAGACGTGTTTTGGTGTGTTTGGGGAGATTAATTCCGATTGAAACCGTCCAAAACTGAGGCTGACTGTGTGGCAAAATCAACAAATGAGTTAACTGTGTAAAATATTGTGCATATTTAAATAATAATGCGTTTGAATTAATTAAATGCATTGAATTTTATGTGTTTTTAGCGCAAACAATTAGATTTAAAAATCATACTTTTTGTTTTATAATTGCACAATGCCGCAAAACATTTGTAGTTTTTATTTCATTTTAATTGTGTGCACCCAAGTCCACTTGATTTATTAACAATATTTCAACTTTGAACCATTTACTTTGTTCACCAGCTTTTTAAATTAACGTGTCAATAATATACAAGCCAAAGAATAAAAAAAATTAAACAAATGTCGTACAAAAAGTGTAACAAGTGCTTTGCAGTGTGATAAATTTTGAGTGTACAATGAAAGTGTCTAAAAGGGAATGTGCAACGCGCGTATAAACAAATAATAAAGGACTTTGTCCACACACACACACACACACACACACACAAAACCATTAACAATATGATTTATGCTTTTTACAAGCTATTTACTTGAATTTATTTGTTTGTCGCTTTTGTGTGTCTGTTTGTACTTACAAATGTATATGACAGTCCCAATAGATTTAACACTTTTTGCACGTGTTTATTTCAAATGTGCAAAACTGTGCTTATCCCATATTCAAATCTCTGTAGCTGTGAATATAATAGCATAAAGAATTTAGTTAAGCTAAATTGATTTATTAAGGTGAATAATTAAAAAATACCTTATAATTCTTGCATGTGAATAACAAGCATTTTAAATTGGTTACAAAAAGGAATTGAAATTTTATAGATTTTTTAAATGAATATTTCTTTGGTTTTTAGTTAGTTAGAAATTATACTAGACTGAAATAGTAAGAATTGAAATCTTTAAGTGAAATGCTTTAGTAAATTCAAATAATTTTATAGCCTATAAAGTCAATTAATATTTTTTATACCTATACTCCCTTTTCAGCAATTCATTTTTCATATTTCAGCAATTGCATGTCCTTCGGGAAACTATTCGTATAGTCGTTATAATAATCATAATCATAATTCTTGTACACATCGATATCAAATCGCATTAAACTGCGTGGAAACTTATTGCAAATTCATGTGCAAAGAGTCAATAGCAACTTTTCCCCATTGATTATTGTTGTTGGTTATTACTTAAATGAGTCATGCTACCTCTGAATCAGTTTTTAATGATTGGCCAAGATAGTTTAGCTTCACTTTACCAACACACACACACACACATATACATGGGGTAAAAAAGAGATATTGAAATTATGGCACTGTAGGAAAAAATTTAATGCATTTCGCTTGCAAAATTTATTGCCGAAATAAATTATCGTAATAATATCAAATAAAAAGCAGCGCAGCGAGCGAGCAAAGAGCAACACAAACGTGAGAGCGAGAGCGAGAGCGAGAGCGTGTTGGTACGCACTGAAGCTAAAGCTAACGGTTATTAACATATGCACATGAGCAAAGAGAGAGAGCCGAGTAACGGGGCAATCTTTGGGCTTGGAGCTTCACATACACTTGGCTTGGCTTGGGGTGAGTGAGACAGTCAGGCCAGCGAGCAAGTTGAGCGTTGAGGAATTTTGCAAGCAGCTAAGTGGCAAAGAGTGGGTGGTGTGTGTTGGGCAACAAAAAAGAGATGCTGCTCCTGGCTAAGGGTATGAAGCATTGGGGGGAGGGGGTTGAGAGCTAGAATTGAATTGCTTGAGTTTGCGTTTTGGTAAGGGCAGCGTTCTGGAACAAAAATCCTCTGCATGCACAATTTAAGCAGGATTTATGGCTGGCAATATTGCCAGCTCCTCTAACAGGGTAAGAAGATGATGAAGACGTGGTTATACGAAGATTCACACCGTTTGTGTGGGCACTGGCACTCGAGCTTGAGCCACGTCAATTGTGCGTGCCACAAATTAAATGGCCAAATGCCCATTACCTTACAAAAAGGGTTAACATTGGGATTGCTGCGTATGTGTGTGTATCGGATATGGGGCTAAATTGCTAAATTATGTTAATCTTAAGTGTGAATATTGAAAAATTGACATACTTTTCACCATAATGTGCATACAGATTAGATTCGGCGAGGAAAATCGATAGTTTTAAAATCTTAAGCGCTACAGAATCTTCAATGATATATACCAACAATAGTTCAGTTTAAAATTGCATTAAATCATAATGCTAAGCCAATTCGAAAATCGGAGCTAAATTTGTACAGCTCATTTAATTGATAACTAGGACAAGTCAAGTTTATAAACTCATACAGATTAGTGCTGCTAATCAGTAGATGAAACTGTTATTTTATATATATGTAGAATAGTCAAGAAACTCTCTAAACTTCTATAGACGCTGCAGTATAATATTCCATTGAATAAATAAACTTAAATCAATTGGTACTCAGCTCAGTATTTCCCGGAATTCGCTACTATCGATAACCTTATGTAACTAACAATTCCATGAAGCGTTGCCTGTCTGAATTTATTTCGATGTACCTGTTTTATATTGATTGAGAAATTGCCAAGCCGGTCAAAGTTTGCAAGCGCCACTGAATGTGAATGCCAAACGAAAAGAAATCCCATAATTTTCGCTTTAACTCAATTCAGTGAGCCCAGTGAGCTAACCCCATTTGCAGATTCCTTTTTGTTTTCTTGCTTTGTTGACCCTTTTTGGCACACACACACACACACAAAACTTATTACGTATGATGCGACACACACAACAATGGATGCCTGGGTGTAAATATTTAATATGTTTGTTGTATGTGCCATTGCCATTGGCAGTTGTATGCTTTATGGCTATGAGATGCTTTGGCTATAAGCATTATTTTTGTCGATTTACTTGTTCTGTTGCGCTGGCATAGATTTATCGCATATTCCAAAACAGAGCGAATTTGGGTTAGCTTATGGCATTTGGGGAATGATTAGAAACTTTAATTTATTAGAGCATGTACAGATAGTGATTGCTTTAAAAGAGAGAGAGAGGACTAGACGCTTTCTGACTGCTTATACAATTGCTTAAAGCTTTTAAGCCTCAATGGCTTAGCCTCTGAAAGCCAAAGCTATAACTCTTGGTAATATAATCACAAACTCATCACCAACAACAATGAACGCAATGTGAACTTCCTGCCATAAGAAGACTCATCAGTTGGCGAAGCTAAAGCGAGAGATGGTGGCATACAAATGAATTTGCCAGGCAAGTAACCAACCCCAGCTGTGGCTCAAACCCAAGCCTCCCCTATTATTATCATAAACATAAAGGCTCAGCTCGCCGCTCACCTTGCCCTGCCCGCCAGTCAGCCCAACTGCACCTGCTTAACTGTCTGGCGTTTTAAACCCTTTGTCCCGCAGCATCCATGCCGACCTGGCTGGCTGACTGGCTGGCTGGCTGCCTCGTCTGTTCACTTGTCGTCGAGGCTATTGAAAAGTTAAGTCGCGTAATCGATTGATTTGCCGGGCACCTCTTTTCAAGGTGCGTCGAGCGCCATAAACTTCTGCCTGGCATCTTTCCTGACGTCTTTGGCTCTGGCGTCTTTGTGTTGAAATTGAGATTTATTGCAAAATTTGAATTATAATGCAATTTATAATGCGAAATGCCCGACAAGTGAAACGAAACAGCCTCTGCCTCAGATATTGATCAGCATCATAATGATGATGAAGCAGCAGCAGCAGCGCTCAGAGCAGTTGCTTGTTAGCAAGGGTTGGCTCTCTGGCTCTTTTGTTGCTAATGTTGTTCATTCAATTTGACTTTTACTGCTGCCGCTTTGGCTTTGGCTTTGGCCTGCAACGTGCGTCTGTCATACACAAAAGCGTCCATTGAACATCGTTTCGTATTAAATTGACAAGTACTTGGAATTAATTTTGCATTGTTGTTGAAGCTTCATACAATTTAAGGCTATTTGCATGATTATTGCAAAAAGCGAAGCTTGCACAAGTCCCAAACCCCAAACTTGGCCTTCCATTAAGTCAACTAGCATTTGCAAATTTCATAAGCCAAGGGCCCTAACAACAACAACTTGAACAGGCAACAAACTAGAGTGAACATTTTTACTGTAAACACTAATTTCCTGTAGTTAATTGCAAATTTCTAAACAACACTTCAAACAGCAATATTAGCCAAAAGTTGTTGCCTTCGAGCACCGAATGCAATTTCAGTTTTTGCATATCGATTATTAAATGCTCTAGGGTGCTTGAACCATAAGTTGAAAAAATGTTAGAATGACTTAAAATTTTGCTATAAATTATAAATAAATTTTGATGCTATACAATAATTAAGGCAAAAACAATTTAAGCATAAAGTTCGCATACAATATTTATTTTGAAATATTAATAAATTTATTCAAGAATATTTTAATTAAAATTGGCTAAGTTTCTTAATCTCCAATGCAAAATTTTGTTTAAGTTTCCTAAATTCCAAACAAAATATTTATATTTGTAAAATGTTTTTAATTAGAAATGGCTTCAGTTGCATTCAACTTTCATTTATGCAGCCTATTCAATGTTATAAAATACAGTTCAATTTGTTACTGTCTATTTAGGAAGCAAAAATAAAATCAAAATTTGTAGCTACCAGTTGCCAATTCAAGTTTTTGTGCTGAGATACTCAATATTTAGTTTTGATTGAAATATGCCTGTTTACGGTAGGAAAAAGCAAACAGCAGTGAGAGACACACAACTGGTTGAGCTTAGAAATGAATAAATTTTAAGTTTAGGCAACGACTGTTTGATGCACTGTCGAAAAGAAATGCACAACAAACTGTCTCTGGAAAGGTAATGTTAACTCGCCTGAAATTTGTTGCACAGTGTACAACTGTGTAATGGAGTGTGTGCGTATGGCAGACAAGCCGTCACTCCAACTGAGAGCAGCAATGCGGGCTGGGGGCTGGGGCTGGGGACTGGTTTAGGGGTGTGTTGAATCTAGGCTGCGTATTTGTTAAGCCAACGAGAGGCACACACACAGTTGCGAACGTATGCCCATGTGAGTGTGCGTGTCCTTTTGCTTGTAAAGCAATATTTCAATCAAAACAAGAAATAAATTACAGGCTTCACTAGCAGCCAGCGACAGACAGAGGCACACACAGGCAGTGGCTGCAACTAACGCAAAACTAAAGTAAAGCCAAGGCACAGAGACATAGTGAGGAGCTGAGAAGTGTGGGGGGGGTGGGGGGCCAGGCCAACTAGCAGGCTGGCAACTGCAGTCAAAAACAATGCAGGCAAAAAAGTTGCGGCAACATTTTGAGTGCCCCGCTGCTGCCCCTGCCCCCATACACAGTAACAAAAGAAAGCACAGCTAAAAAGTTCAAGTAGAAGTAACTACAAAACTATTTTGTAAACACACACACACAGACATACACAAGCTACACTTGAAAGTTGCAAGTTGCAAAATGAAGTGTTACGTAGGTGAGGCAAATAGGCATGTACTACGTAGTACGTACGTAAACAGAGGCAGGAGAGGCACGCTTGACAGCAGGCCGCACTTGCAGCCAACTCAAAATGTCAGACGCTGCTTCAGTTGACTGACGTATGGGGTTTGAAATTGTTAAACAGAAAACACAAAAAAAAAATAACAACACACATACAAACAATTAAAAAGAGGCAGTAAGGTCAGTTAGCTATGCTTGCCTTGCCTAAGTGAGGCCATAATTAAATTTAAATTCAAAGCATGACAGTCTGAAATTACAACTAAAAGTATGCTTAAAATTCAAATTAATAATATACAGTAATTGGAATTTAAATTGAACAGAACTTAATGCATAAAAATTATGTAAAGCCCAAAAATGAATTTCAGCAGTCTTAAATTATAAAACTTAAAGCTGTAGTATACAAATTTAATAATAGAATAGAATTAATCTAAAATTAAAATATAATTTGTGCGTAACTCAAATTCATAGCAAATGCATTGAAGAATTGCATTTCCACTGAATGAATTATTAATTAAATTGAAATTCAAACATTCCAGTTTTAGCTAAAATAGCTGCAAGTTCAATAATCAACTAATCACTGTTAGTATAAAAATTCTTGTGCTGCTTGTGCGCTTGCATATTTGCTATTTGGTTAGTCGCTTCCTATAGCAATTAATAGTTTTACATTATTTAATAAAAGTCAAGTCAAGCTGAATTTATTTAACTTACAAGCGACTTGGTAATGATTTGGAAAAATAGTCGCTCAGGCATGAATATCAAAGCGAAGCACTGACCACAAGTGTTTTGTGTGTCTGTGTTTAAAATTGAAAGTTATGCTTTTATTGCAATGCCTTTGGGCACACAAAGACAATAGTTTGAATGCTTTTGCAGTTCAGTGAATCTCTTAAAGTGCGTAATTAAATTAAAACCAAGTTCTGAATATTTAAATACATCTTTAAACTCCTTTATGCATATTTATTTAAATTAGTTTTCTTGGCTTATTGCCAATGCGGCTTGCAAATACAAATAAATATCAATTTGTACCTGTGGCTCAGTCTGTCTGTGTGTGTGTGTGTATCGAAATAAAAAATATGAAATACAAATACGTAAAAAGCCCAATTACATAAATAACTGCATATGGCACGAGTTCGCTTTTTGGGGTTCGCAGCTGGTATCGCGCGTCGCCCATAAATCGGCTGAAATCCATTTTAAATATTATTATACGCATGCCAGACGAACTTTTCATGGTTTTATGCACAGTCAGTCTTAAATCTTTTTTTTTTTTTATTTTATTACGGCGTCTGGTAAAGCGTAGTTAATGATAACCTGCGGCCCGTTTAAATATATTAAGCATATTATATATAAGGCATTAAATTAATTATTCTAGCATAGCATAGCCAACTATTTAATACACTTTGAATAGCATTTAAAGCCTTATTACATTTTTTTTTTGTGAAGGAATTTAATAAAATAAATTTACAAATTCGGATTTAAAATTTCCGCATCTCAGCTCTTATAGTCTTTGAATTCTTGTTGCTCAATCCGCTCAGTTTGCTTTGCTGTTATACCCCTTACCATATTTTATTCAATGTCAAAGTGTATAAGTGTGAGTTCAATAAAAGGCTTTATTATAATTCATAAAGGCGCGCGGCTGAGACACAAAAGCGTCTGACAAGCTCAAAGAGTCTCGAGCCTGCCGTGTCCAGCATACAGTAGATATAGATACATATGTAACTATATAGAAAACTTTTTATCAACTCAATTTTCTACGTTGACTGCAATGCACAAGACTCAGGCAATGACTGTGTGTTGTTGGCAGGATTTACGAACAGGCCAATGACATGGCTAAGAAAACTGTCAGAACACAAAAAATAAAAAAAAAAAAACGAAAAGAAAGAAAAAGCAAAATAAAATTGAAGCGAAAACTAAAAGAAAGTTTTTGCTTGGCTTCCATCTGCTGCCTGATGTTGTCGACGTCATCATCAGCAGCAGCAGCAGCAGCATCATCGTTGCTGCTGTAGACCAGACGGCGGCGTTAACCTTTGCTGCTGCCATATTTTTGTGCTGCCTTTTTAGCATTTTTATTCAATTTTTGCGCGTCTCGATTGCAGCTCAATAAGCTGCTGAGAGACTAGAGACTGAGACTCTGCGTTTGGATTAGAGCCTTGGGAATTGTTGTTGGCTTCCCTGCAACGAATTATTATTCATTGCAGCAAAAGGCACTTCCTGTTCTGCTCTGCTGCAGGTTTTCAGCAGCTTATCACTAAATTATTGCAAATGAAAATGTATTTAATTTGCCAAGCCAAAGAGGCAACCCCCCAATCCCAAGCCAAGCTAAGCCAGCAGCAGCAGCAGGAGCTTGGAGCACTGCAGACTGCAGTTGACACCTTGCACTTCTATTCAGAGCTTGGTTGGTTGCATTGCCTGAATGCCTGTCAGTTATACAGTTAGCAGTTTTCTCAGCTAGCCAGTGGGTTCTTTCTTGTGTTCCCTGAGCTGAGAGGTGTTGGACTCTGAGACGGGCACGTCAACACGACGGCTAGGCAAAAGTCCAACCGGATTGCCAGGTAAACGCTGCCGGGCGTCGTCTGCAGTTGACTTTGGCTTCCGACAAAAATAAAATATTTATGCCAGCAATAATTAAGTTGCAACAAATCTTCTTTTCAATAAAGCAACACAGATTATCATTTATAAATTCACAAAAATTTCCAATCAATGTTAAGCAATTAGACAAAAAGCTCTCAACTGCACTTGTATGTGTGTGTGTGTGTGTGTAAGGCAATCAAGACGTGTGTAAGCAGCTTGTGTGTAAATAAAAGATGGAAACAAAAAACGCCAATTACCAACGAAATCAATTAGACAGAAAAGAAATGAAGCAAACGTAGTAGAGGCGACAAATACAACATTTTAGCAACAAAGACACGTAGCATAGCGTAGCGTCAATAGGAAGAGAATGGGAGCCAAGCACACGTTGAATAAATATGGAAAAGATGACAAATCAAGCCAAAAGCAGCAAGAAACGAATCAAATCTCGAATCAAATAGGGCCAAAGCAAACAGAGCAAACTATTCGATAAGCCATGGCAAGGCAACAAATAATTCCATTAGTTAAATAAATAAACAAAAGCAAAATGAATGATTGAGCAGGACTTGAAGCAGCAGCAGCAGCAGCAGCGAGAGCCTTAAAGTTGCGCCTGTCACTGGCAGGAGTCGGCTTAGCAAGGAGGGAGCCTGCCAAGCTCAAGCTAACAGCCAAACCCATTAAATAGAAGCACACACGTGACAAAAGCTACTCGATGGCGGTGGCGCTGACGTTGGCGTCGGCGTTTGTCTTTGGCTGCTGCTGCTGCGTGCATAAACCAAATGCAAACACACGAGACACATCAACACACGCGGCGGCAGCGGCAATCTGTGTGAGGTCTCAAAAGATGTCACTCGATGCTGTCGTGGTTAATATTACATGAGCATTCGAGGCATTGCCAGCGACATGGCCAACGCCACCATATTGACCCATTTTGACAACGTCAAACAAACCCCCAAGCAGCGCCAGTGACAGCCTCGTGCCTAGTCCAGTCGCCCCAGTCTTAGTCAGAGCGACATACAAACTGTAGCTGAATTGTATGAACGGACACACAGACAGACAGACAGACAGGTGGGCGGTTGTAGTAGTTTTGCGTAATAAAGTCAAATGCCACCAAAATCAAAAGGAAAATGCCACTTACGCCTAATGGCATCACAACAGAGAGCAAGAGACACAGAGCTGCAGCTGACAGGCGCCCAGTATACAGTAATGCCCAAAGCTCCAACACACGGCAGCAAACACAACAAAGATATTGCAAACTGCTATAGAGACGCTGCTTGTGTCTCTCCATCGCATATTCGGTGGATTTTTAATTGTATTAACGTGCTTGGGGGGCCGCCACCGCAGAGTTTGGCTGCGGCTCGCTCTGGCTATGCTTGTGGCACTTAAGTGCGTGCGCCCGCTGGCCTCAAATATTCGTGTATGGCAGCATCATTTGATTAATTCGGAGCTTGAGCTTATATATGTGTATACATGCGTTATGTATGCTAATGGAGCCAAACAGGCTTGGGCTGTTCCATAGCACTTAAAGGGTAATTAAGTTCGGTCAGCTAAGCCCTAAACTAATTTTGATGCTTCTACAATCAGCAAAATGTAGAAAAACAAACTCACATGCTTAATTAATATATTATGGATGGGCTTGTTTTATAATAACAAATCGATGCAGCATATGTTATTTTATTTCTGAATCAGCTTTACTACATTTATGTTTTAGCCCATTTACCTACAGACTCGTCGATTATCAGACTGCAACAAATTATTTCTTACATAGCTAATCCTTTTTACTCAACTACTTCACAAATCCGTTTCACACACGCTCCCAGTGCTTAACTGCAGCTTTGACTGTTGCGCTGTAAGAATTAAATTACGTGGACGTGGCGCTGGCCCCAGCTACTGATGCTGCCACATTGCAAGTGCTGGCGATTAAGTGTAGCGAGAGAATAGTTAACAAAACATTGAAACTAAGCAATTAACTGCAAAAAAAAAACACACACACACACATAAGCTTGCTTCTTACAGGCAAAGAGGGCTGACAAGTGTGCGGTGTGGGTGTGGGGTGGGCTATGGTCAGCCAGCGTACAAGTTCAAAGTGAAATGGCGAGCCACAGCAGCGGCGCTGCCACCAAAGCAAACCAAAAGCTTTCAAGTTGCATTACAAGCGCACAGAGGACACAGCGTGGGGGCAACTTGCTGCACAGTGGGCGCTTATCATTTTCGCAACGAAGCGATAATAAGTCCCGTGGGTGGTGCAGGAGCAAGGAGCAGCAGCAGCCAATGGTCAATGGGTTGTAAGCTTGGGTTAGTGAAAAATCATATTTAATGAAAGCTGAAATGGATATGTGAGCTGAAATTAAATAAGCGCATTAGTGAAATTGAAAATGTAGCGTCAGGCAATTGCTTATGCTATTCAATTTTAATAATAATCTTGATTAAAGTTTGCTTCAACACCTTAAGCTTATTATAATCAACGTAGCGCTCAATATAAAATAAAACTGGCAAGTGGTGGCGTAAATGAAATCTGTAAAGTGTGTCAACGTCAATAACAACGTTGCTGGGGCCACTTGGTGGGTCCCTGGGAGCAGCTTTTTGGTCAGCGGCCCTGACAACTTGTTTGACATAATTCAACACGCAGTGGCGAGAACCTTTCTGACAGCAATTAAAAGCGCATTTCCAAACGATACGCATGCCGATACTACAACAACTCCCAGGACAATACACTCGGAGTGTGTGATGTTCATTTGAGTCCTGCCCACATTTTCACAAGCGCTGCGGGCAATTGTTGTTTTCCTTTTTCCACCAAATACCCTGTGCCACACCAAATTCATTGGTAAAAGGCTTTTGAACGCTTCGGCTTACGCTTTAGCTGCTGGCAAGCGGTAGCTTTTAGTCGATCATTGTCTGCGTCTGGCCTGGGGGCTGCTTCCACAGCTTTTGTATTTTTAATGCTTCAAACAAATAATTGCAAATAAATGACTGTTCAGTGGAGAAAACAATGACATGCATTGACACTGCTGCATCTTCATCAATTTTTATCATCTCTCATTGCGCTGCTGCCTTAATAAGCACAGAAAATTTAAATTACAAATATGCCGATCAACTGAAGTGCAGCGAAAATCATATTATTAATAATAATAATGAGTTCTCGCTGCCTGTGACAAAAAGCGGCTTGTGCACAAACCGATTATTATATATTGGAGCTGCTTGCTGCTGCTTTCTCTGCAATGTCAATGCTGACAGCAGCTGCTCATGCTGCAAGCAAGGCGAGGACCCTTTGTGACTGACGTGCCAGACCAGGCAGACAGGCGTGAATGAGAATTCAACTCAATGTCAGCACAATTTGTATGATTTATTAACATTTCGGATTATAGACTGTCAAGCGCTTTCAAATTTATTTGGAAATATGGTAAATGTGCAATAAGCAGTAAGCAATTTGTTTGCGGCTTGAAGAACGTTGAGGCAGCCATATAAGTTCTATAATTATCAACTATCAATAGTATTGGGCGCAGCCACATGCAAAATACGCTTTGTCTGTACCAATAATAAGAATATTTAGTACATATTTAATTACATTGCATAGGATTAGTTTCATTCTTTTCGAAAAAGTCATTAAAGTGCCTGAAATATCTGTAAAGAAGTTTAAAAGCAAAAACTCTTCTAGATATTATATCTTGAAATTATTTTATACAGAGTAACATAGAAATTCCGGATTAAAAATTTGTGTATAGATGTTTCTTCTGTATTTTAAATATTTACACTATCAAAATGGCTGCAAATTTTGCCTCTGAGCTCTTTTGCCTCACAGATTTAACGTCCTAAGCACAAAAATAAAATTCTAAAAAATATTCGTTGATTAGTTTTCAAAATAGAATTTATTAAATTATTTTTCAAATTTATTAAAAGATTTTTATAAACGCAGTTCTCATTTATATTAAAATAAAAATACAGCTAAGTAATTATTTATATATTAGAGTTATTGAACTTATTTTAAATATAAAAAAAAACCTCTACCCAAATTCATTCACTGCGAGCAATTCCAATCCCCAACTTCTATATACCCTTACCCATCCAGCACATAGCTAAGTGTATAACAATGCGCAGACAATCAGTTTAATCTAGATTTAGTTAGTTCTTAATCCTTGCTCTGCTGCTGCTGCTGCTGCGAAAAGTTGCATTCGAAACAGTTAATAGTGAATCACTTACAAATTGCGTTCATTAATCGTTTTCGCTTTAGCTAGCAGTTATCACTCAATGCTGACTTATTGCTGATTTCTACAGCTTTTCTTTTCACTGCTGATTGCCATTTGATTTCGCACAGTCCTTTCACACACACACATACTAAACCAATACACATGCACATGCTGTGCACAATTGTTCGTTGATTGGCAACTAGAGAAGCTGCTGCACTTTGTAGTGATTATTATGGGAATTATGCTTTCAATCTGTCTGTCTGTCTGTCAGTCTGTCTGTCTGCTTATGCATTGTTTCGCTTTGACTTATTGAGTGGAAAATTTGCAATTACAAGAGTTATGTTAAGAGAGCGCTTGAAGTTAAAGTTAGGTCAAAGCCATGGCCACACCCTCGAGCTAAACACACACACACACACACACAGCTATTTATGAGTTTAGCAATTTATGGCAGCTAATAAATTTCCGGCGAGAAAGCAAATTATTTTCTAATTTCTGCTAATCACGCTTGCCATCGTCTATGACGCCCTGGGCTGGCCAAAGTCCACAATGCAGAGCTACAGCTTGGAGACACTTTAATCTATGTGTGTCGTTGCTCATCGTTCGGCGGCGGCGGCGACATTGTCGCTTCGACACAATCAAAAAGCATTTGACATTGATTAGTTTTCCAAGAATTTTTAATATACATTCGGGTCGTCGTCGTCGTCGCGCTTTGCTCTCTCTCACTCTTAGGGCAATCAGGCAGTCCATTAGGCGGGCGTGTTTTCCACGCTTCATTTACTCATTTCATGCAATTTCCTAATATCAATTTTCTTTTGATTTTCTGTGTGTTTCCTTTTTTCGGTTGTCGCGCGCGCGTTTGCCACACGCAATGCATTTGGCTCCTCTCGTGTTAGTTTGTGTGCTGCAGTTGTGGCCAGCACCTTGACACACCCCAAGCTCAACTGACAGCAAATAATTTGCTGTCGTTAATATTTTTTCTTTTTCGAATCACTTTTTTTTGCTTTCTCTTTTGCTTTGGCGCTCGCTCGGCTTTGTTATAGCTGCAATCGCTGACTTCCGGACAGGTGGCGTGACATTGCAATGACAAACTAAATTATTGGCCAGCTGTGTGGCAAGCAAAAGAAAAGAGTCTATCATTAAGCGTTTATGACAGTTGCAGAACTTCAGCTGAGTGTACACAGAAAATAAAACTATTTGATTGTCAATTTAAGCTTTTTATTGCGCTATTGATATATTTTATACACAAAATATTGAATCAATATTTATATAACGTTTACTTTGGTTTTTATCCATATAAGCTAAAAGTTAGCTAGACCCATGAGCTTAGACCAACTCGCTTGGTTACACCTAGAACGCCAATTCATCAAATTATAAAATATATATATTGGTATATACATATATTGGTATTGCTATAATTTAAATTGAGAGTGAATTGAGATTTAAAACCAGAGTCTGTAGTAATCAGAGGAATTGCAATTCCTATTAAAAGTTGCTCGCATAGATAGGGTTGGGCAGGGATTATCTTTAATATGTTGCTCTGGCTGCTTCCTGGGATTATTGATAGTAAATCCAAAAAATTATATTTTCATCATTTTAATTAATCAACAATTTGCCATGTTTGTTACGCAAACTGCTTCAATTTATTTACAATAAATTCATTCTTATATTGTAGATATTCTCAACATAATTAAGGCAGTTCAATACCAATACAATAATAAAATCAAACATATATGCATTTTTTAAATAATTCCAAAGATAACACAAGTTTAGTTATTATTTTATTTGCGTGTACGAAAAGAGTTCAGAAATTAACTATATTATCAATTGTCATTGTGAAAACTTTCTTTATAGTTGCTGGTCCTGTGTATTTTTTCTTCCGATATGTGATTATTTTCTGTTTGTCAAGCGAGAGTTTTGGCCGCAGTCTATTATTATAGAACATGCAATATGGCAACCGGTTGACAATGCTTCATCAGCCGTAACATTTCATTGGCGGCGCTGACTGCGATTGGCGTTTTAATATTGAACATCCAGTGAATGGCGCACACACACATGAATATATTCTTGGGTTAGTCACAAAAGAAAAAGCGCCAAGAGCGTCAGCTGTAAATCATGTGGCACATATTAAAATTACAATGAGATAAAGCCGTTATATGTTGTCGCCGTGCAACGTAATGTCAATATATGAAACACGGCAACAGCGGCATGCGGCATGCGGGATGCTGGGCATGGTTGCCCTGGGGCGAATTTGTTTGTTGCCAACTGCATAGAGTACCGTTATTCCGTATTCGCAGCAAATGGAATTGTAATTTCGGCTTTGAATAGCTGCAGGGTGGTGCCAGGTTGGAGCTGAAGCTCGGCTCGGCGTTTTATTTGTTGTTGATTTTGTTTGCTTGTTTTTGCTTTCGTTTCGTTTTTTTTTTTTTCTGCGTTTTTGTGACTTAATTCAATTTTGCCTTTCATGTGTCAGTCAATACACCTGAGTCCTGGCATTCAGCTTGCCATTCTTGCTGCCGCTTCACTGCGCAAATACACTTAATACAATTTATTATTGTAACATAATAAAGGGCGCACGAATCCCTCATAAAAAGGAGTTAAATCGCAGAATTGTCATTGAAGCGAAATTGAAAGTAAATTCGTTTTTATTCTTGTCCTGTTTCTTTTATTTATTCTCTCTGCTTTTATTGCTGCACTACTTACTATATAGTATACAGATAAGTAGACATGTGCCAGGGCATGCAAATCAATTTAAATTTCCCTTAGCCTGGCCTCTCGACTCGCACGTACCAACTGCAGTTGCAGCTCCAAGACGAATTGCATTAAAAACATTACGACGAATGCCAATACATATTAAATGCGTGCTTAATTTTTTTTCTTTATATTTATTTGATTGATTAGAGAGAAGTTTAAACAGCGACCTTGCTAGATAAACTTTTGCAAACAATCAGTTTTATTCATTAGCCGCAGCTTATTTCATTTGTTGGCTTGGCGCACGTCAAAATGAAATGCACGTCATGCTCTCACGAACTTTCACTTGGCATCCCTTCAGCCAGAGTATCGACAGTAATCAAGTTTCTTCACGGGCCAAGTTTGAGAACTGTCAGAAGTCGGGAAAAATGCCATTGCGGGTTATAGGGCATGTACGCAGTATCAATAAAAATGTGGGCAAACTAACGAATTGAGAGCGCGAGCATAGAAAGCGCTTTTCACGGCGTATACGTAACATTCGAAAGAGATTAAATGCCTTAAATGCTCAAGTGCAAGTAAAAGGATTTCTCTGCTGAATAAACTCATGCATGTGTGTGTGTGTGTGTGTGTGTGTGTGGGCTTGGGGAGTAGGAAAATGAAATTCATGGCAAAAACCTTGCAAGAATTTTTAATTACATTGATTAATTTGAAGCAAGTTTTTGCACTCGGGCCTTGCAAAACTTTTCTTAAGGCAAAACTTAGACACTGAGTTTTGAAAATCAAGCCAAGTGTGCAAGCTCTCAGCTTATTTGTTAAATATTGATTTGTGCTTTAGTTAGCAAACTGCAAATTTGTGTACATTTCTTTTCTTTTTTATATACAAACAATAACTAAACATATTTTTATACTCTTTTCGTTGCAGGTAAGCTTTACATATTTTAATGAGTAACATTAATGGTAAGTTACGGTCTTTAACTGGTAATTTAGTAAGCTGAATTTATTTTATCTAAGGCATTTGGCATTAGTTTCCAAGAAGAACCTCATCTGTATTAGAATTATATATATAATCATACTCAAAACTAGTTTAGTACCATTGTTCCATGGATGGTACAATAATTAAATTGTCTAGTCTCCAATTCTAATAGTTGGATCATTTTAAATTTGTAAATAATGTCACATAATATTTGGTATTTGATTTGTTTGCTTACATCCAAATTTCAAATCCTCAATGTATCTAAACTTCTTAGCTTTGCAACTTGCATTTATGCTGCTGCAAGGATTCATGGCCGACGAGCAACATGATAACGACCTAACGCCAGAAACTAACACTGGCGACTGTGAATATGCCAATGACGCGACCTTATCGAGAGTATGCCATGGCAAAATATCAAAGCCACTGGCTAAGCGCTGGAAAGATAAGCGAGCACCCGTGAAAACCGAGTACATTGTGTTTAAAGGTGACGATGTTGAAGGCTTGTATTTTATAAGCTTTCATCACTCAGCGCTGTTTAATTGTCATGCTATTACTTTAAATACAAACTACACAATCAAAGCGAAATCAAAGGGTGGTATGAAAACCGACTACGTGGATAATGCGGTATTCGAACACTCGGATATGCATTGCATCAACAAGCATCTTATGTATCCAGCCGCCCTCACTGCGCACTGCAAAGGCCTGAGATATGAGGGTCATGAAGACTTCTATAAACCGATATTGCATTACACTAAGGGACGCATATCTAAAGAAAGTTCGGCAAGCGTTTTGTATGTAACGTCAAGAGTAATGTTATTAACATTAACAATACTATTGCTGTTTGGGCCATAGTTACACATGAGAGCTTTACACATTGATTCAACTGCAATTCATATGCATAGACAGATGAACTGCTGCTGAATCAATGTTTAAAGCTGAATATCTTACGAACTGAAGACGAATCTGAAATGAAAACTGCTGCTGTATTGTAAGACTTTGAGTTTCTAATAAAGTCTGAGTCGCAAAGCTATAATTAATAAGATTAATGGGTGAAAGCTTCAACAATGCCAAAAGCTAATCTCATTTTACGAATCTGTGCTCTGACTTTAGAATCAAAAATCCTGCTTGAATTCGTTTAATTTTATTCGTATTTTAAAGAATAGTTGTAATGTTCATAGGGATAAGACAGTTTATGAGGTTGATAACGTCTAATCGTCATGAGGTTACTTCAAGAAATGTTAGGGTGTATTTATCTATTTGGATAATTAAATAATCACTCTCTTACCTTAGTTAAAGTTCAGTTATACAAAAAGCAAAGGAATCTACCCCACATGGAGTTAAACTTCTAGCAAACCAAACGAGCTTACAATGAATACAATCGCTAGTTTCTAGGCCATGCTATTGGGTACTTACAAGTTGGGAACCAGGAATATCAAATTGCTTCCTTGCTGTCTGCTGTTAATGCTATATCTGACGTCAGTCTCCTGCTCTATCAGCAACTGTTCTTTCATGAATGATCACGTGCTACAGTTTGTCTGCCATGGTTTTTATGATCGCACGCTACGATTAAAGCACAAGGATCGCTTACCAGCCGAGGGTACACCCTATGCAATTTGGCAACGCAGTGATTTCGTGGGTTCTTCAATGCTACTCATCGTATTCTACGAGAGTCCGTTGTCGAAATGCAGTCAACTTGTATTCGATGATGGTGATTTCTACTGCAACGGCAACAACTACAAAATGCTGATTGATGAAAGCATCGACAAGTATTGCCTGCCGTTTCAATTAAGTTATGCCGATGAATTGCACAAGAGATGTAAACGTAGCAAAGATTCGAAACCAGCGAAGACAATATCCTCGGTATTCATTTATATGGACTCAAACATATACACAAGCGCGACAGACGGGAGAACAATCAATTACACACTCTTTGCTATAAGTTTCGTCTTGCAGTTGAATATTTTAATTAGAATTAAATTGATTTGGTGTCAAGTTCAATAAATAATAATGACATTACTTTTTCAGCATAGGCTACTTGTTTGAGAGATAGAGTAGCGTATTGCCTAGCAACAGAGGTTGAGTCAGCGGGTTATTCTAAGTGGGTGCTTGACATTACTTTGGTTGCGGTAGGTCTTTTTGTTGAGATAGTTGGTTAGGACAGTCGTCTTCGTTGATAAACAGAGAATAAAGTATCAAATTTCTTTAATAGAAAAAAATCTTTAATTATGATAAAGGCTCATATACAAATAAATGCACTCATACGTCCATTTGGACTAGAGTCCAACAAGATTTACTATGGCTCATAAGAGTAAAGCTAAAGAATCTGTATGCGTTACAAACATTTATTAGCATATAAAAAGTTTCTAAAAACGTCGTTTAAGTAGTTTAGTAACACCACGTTGGCATAATTTCAGCGTATGCCTCTTGCGCAGAATCAGATTAATAGTCCAAACAGCAAAGCGGGATATATTCCATTGATCCAAGGGCTGAACGCTGTGAGTTTGTTGCTTGCGTCCTTTAACAATGTATAGCAATACGAACATGGAACATAATCTAATTCTGAACATTCCTTGCAACTGACTAAACTGCTTTTGATTTTGAATTTTATTTGTTGACAATAAAATCAACAGCTGCTAATTAATAATGAAACTAGACAAGAATTTCATTAGTAAATTGCACGCAAATATTTAGCATAGTATAAAATAATTTTGGAATAACATTTGTCTGCTTCTTTCTTATTAAATTTATTTATCTTGTATCGATGGTCAGGCCCACTTTCTTTGTTTGTCGCTGCTACAGCTTTGTCCTTTTGCAATTCTTAAATGTCGCAGCATTTACAATTTTGACATTCGTTGATGTGCCCCAAATTCGGATTTTTAAAACGCTTATCTCAGCACTTACACTCAAATGGCGTTGCACAAAACAAACCAAAGCACTCATATTAACGGCAATGGTAGCGATTACTATCCTTTGATATAGAATAAAATAAAATAAAATAATACACAGCAAGGCGGCCGAACTGCGTGTTTGTTTTTTTTTTTTGTCTTTTGGCACACAGACAAACAAATAAACACGGATATGAGAGAGAGAGAGAGAGATAATCATCATTAGTTGAGCAGCAGCGTGTTGTGTGTGCAATGTGCGATATTCTAAATGCGAACAAAAGCTTTTCCTCTCACGCGCATGTCCTGATTTTAACGCATGGATGATAATGCACAGCCAACCGCACAACGCACTAGCGAAATACACGCGCGCGTACGCTGAAAGGACATTGAAAGGACACTGAGCAAAGCAAAGTGCGCATTTGAATTTCGTTTCGTTTCGTTTCGGTTTTTGAAGCAGCCTTTAACATGCATATGCGATAAATATACAAAAATGTGCACAAGTGTGTGCTAAATGTGCCAACAAGGACGCGAGCAAGTCAGCAAGGACATTTGACAGAGGCGCGTTCGCGTTCCATTTAAATCGACAACTACTTAGTGCTTTTTTTCCTTAAATTTAAATCCATTTGATGTGCATTTGTCAAAGCGCGCGAGCTATGCAAATCTGCAACTAAAAATGGCAATGTCGCAATTATAATTTGATTTTATTTCATCTTTTTGTTATTCAATTTACTTTGATTGAATTAAAAGTCATAAATGGACACTCGGCGCACTCGGCACAAATTTAGTTGGCCCCGGCGTCGTCGTCCCTTTTGAGCAATTAAAATTGCGCTGCGCTCTCAGCCATTTGTTGTTACTTTTATGTATTTGAGTTTCGCTCTTTTTTTTTTTTTTTTTATTAGTTTTGTGTGTGTTTTTGCTAGCAGTGAATGCATTTTTTAGCGTTGTGTGTGTCTTTTGGCTTTTCTGTATGTAAAATAAAAATTACGTATACGCCAACAGCTTCAAATGGCGCAACATGGCGTATGCGTATGCTCGCTTGTTGTTGTTGTTGTTGTTAGCATATTTCGCTGCACACCGGTTGCCATTTCCGCGCCAAACAACAAAAGCAAAAGCTACACCTTGCCACGCCTACCACGCGCCACAGCGCCCTACACTCTCTATTTTTTATGGATGCACGTGCATGTGTTTGTATCTATAAAATACGCAATTACAACATGTTGCCACAGTCGCCATTGCTGGCTGCTGGCTGCGCTCTTTATGAATTTATACATGGCCTCACCTCCCGCCTCCCGCCTCTTGCATTTTGTCGCTCATATCCTGCATGTTGCTGCTGCTGCTGCCGCTGCTGCTCGCTTACTTGCAGCACTTGGCAAGCGCACGCTTTGCTGCATCCACTCAGCAGTTGCCATTACTAGGAGATGCCACAAAAAAAATATATATAAGCTACAGTTGGAAAAAACTACACTATAATAATTTTTAAAAATATAAAAAAAATGCTAAGACTATTAATGAGATTTGTAACAATTTTCTTTTGTATAGCATTTTAATAATTAGTCAGACTCATTATTTGTAGCGCATGCTTTGAAGTATGTAGCAAGTTTTTCTGTTCAGATTAAAAGTGGATAATGGCAACATATCTATGGAGCAAAAGAGTTGTACAGTCTGCATGGCAATCATGGGCGGGCGGGCAGACAGCTGCGCGTTTGCTCGTTAGTATTGGGTATGTTGCTGTTGTTGTTTTTATTGTCAACACTCGCTGTTGTCTTTGTGCAGTCAGCTCTAAATTGGTCGCAACACTCACCTAGGCTACTCCCTAGTGCTTGGGCTGGTGGCGCCCACTCATGAGTTATGCCCTGCGATTTGCGCGAACTAAGTTAGTTTTGCATATTTTATGTGCAGTTAAGCGTTTGCCTTCTGCCAGTTGAGCTCGACTGTATATATATGGGGACAGACTAACTAACTAACTAACAAACTAACTAAAGGGTGCTCGAGAGTGTTATGTGGTTGCTTTTGTTGCTCTAATTGGCATCAAGTTGTTTGGTCTGGCGCTTATTGCATTTACCAAGTCACAGATTAAACTGCAATTGTAGCATTGACCAACGACAGCGTAAACAACAACAACAACAGCAAATGTATGCTGTGCAAATAAAAATCATGAGAGTGCAATATACAGTGCAAATCGAGTGGCAGCAGCAAAGAAATATATTAAATCTACTCGAGCGCCATATACAGAGAAAATAATTGGAGCAATAACAGCAGAAAAACCGTGTGAATAAAAAATAAAAGCAGTGCCAACCACACACGGAAAAATGAGCAGGCAAGCCAGAGAGAGAGAGAGACACAGAGTGTTGCTAGCAGTGGCAACATCCTGGCAGGTACTAAAGTAACAGGAATCAAAATAATAAATCAAACTTGTGGGTGCTGCTGCTGCTGCTGTGAAGATGTTGCTGCTGTTGCTTTGTTGTTGCAGCCAACAGTTGGCAGCCATGCCCCCATCTACGACAAGTGTTGCAAGTGGCTGTTGCTGCTGCTGCTGCTGCTGTTGCAACTATGCAACACTGCGCAACGCCCACCACCCACTCACACAAGCTTCAAATTGTTAAAAATTGCAAATAAAATAAACGTGCAGCAGCAAATGCTGTAGCTGCCGCATCTGCCATTGCAAAATGTGGCATTTGATTTACGTTTGCAATTGCTCGAAGCTGTTAAATAGCGTCGCTGTGTTGGCTGCCTCCGCGTCCTGTTGCTGCTGCTGCAGCCAAAGCTCTGTTGCAGCCGTTGCGCGCTTCACTGTTAATGATCAACTGGCAAGCAGCTGCCTTGGCCTTAGCCTTCTGCCCCAATGTGGGTTACACCTATAGCTTTAAAGCTTTAAGTGCATGCAACGATAAGTTTATTTATATATGCGCTTGTATAATGTGTGAGGACTACATGCAGTTGAATATATATTTAGGCTAAGGCTGCATATAAAGAAATATCTTAAATTAACTTTTTTTTGGCAATATTATATAGTAGTATGAATATTAGTTTAACATGAATTAACAGAACTATAACTAGGGAATAATCATTCTCTTTGTGGAATAAAGCAACAATCAAGAGGTCTTTGATGTGATTACAGCGATTATCTAATCTTTTCATATGATTTTTGCTCAATTTGTTCATTTCTTTAGTAACAGTTCGAATGTGTGGATCATTATTTATAAGTTGATTTGCTAATATTGTTTAGAACAATACCCAGTGGTTTATTTTGGAAACTTTGCTTGGGTTTCTATGCTAAAATTTGTTTATATAGCTTAAAATATCGTCTTATTTTATTTTATTTTTGTAAGCTGTAACTCAAAACTGACATTAAATGCAATTAGCCACTGCAACGAATCTTGACAGTTAGTGCCCGGCACTTAATTATTTTAGCTCAGCTCAACACTTGCCATTTATTTAGCATTTCACTTAAGGTTAGCAGGCACTTTGTCTAGCTATTCAAAAATATGTTTAATTGCTTGCCATATGCTGTGTGGCAAGTAGGTCAGTTGCGATAGACAAAAATTCTACTTAGCGTGTTGCATATTTTTAGCAAACGCCTGCTTATGTAAAAATAGAGAAAAAAAAAGTGAAAAAAAAACGTTATAAAGCAGCAGCAGGAGCAAACGAAATATAATAATAACGCCTGACAGGCAGCAAACACATTTTTAGCATTTGCAGCACTTAAAACGCCATAAAGTATGCAGTAGAATGCGACAACAACGCGACTGTCGTGCATCTGGCCATAATAATTCAAATGAGATTTAAAGTCGGAGCTACAATAAAGCTCTAGCACGCATACATATATACAAAATACACAAAGCTCACACACACACAGACACATGGGAGCGCTGATGGGCGCAGCCAGCCGCAAAGTATGCAACGATTTATTTAAATAAGAGAGCAAACGTCTTTTTCGCCGACTGCATTTGCACAAATGTAAGCACTTGTACTTGCATCACGGCCAAGGCACAAAGATATGCAACACAATGCGCCAATGTGCAGGATTTGTGCCGGGATAACGCGCCGCGCACTAAGTAAACAAGCAAACAAAAACGTTCTCGTTGCTGCAATACTAAGAGGGCAACTCCAACAGCAACAGAAAGAGAAAGAGAGAGAGAGAGAGAGCGAGAGCGGGAGAGACAAAATGCAAAAGGGCACACTAGAATGCCAAGAGCTCAACTTGTGTAAAGGCTTTGCCCCTAATGATGTTAGCAACACCCAAGCAAAGCAAAGCACAAACACACAGACACACATACGCACAACAGAGATGATCTTGTGTTAGTATGCGCCAAGTACTAGCACGGGATTACTTTGCTACAACTAATACGCATATGCATAATCTGTGTGTGTGTGTGTGTGTGTGTGTAAATAAATGTAGCAACTGAGAAATGCGTTTCCATAGAAAACAATATGAGCATATATCTTTTTATATAGTTAATTAAATAGGTATTCGCATCCAAATAGATTTCGTACCCCATTGCGTATTAGTATTATGAAATTAAACAAATTGCATTGCTTTTATATTTATAATTAGTTTCACTTCATAATCATTTAAGAAAACCTATGTAAAATCTTTTAATCTATCTAACCTTTTTATAACAATGATTAGAAAGTGCTACCCAGTCTATAAATTGGAATGATAACTTTAAAAGCTTTTTTCTTCATTTTGAGTTGGCTAATATTATTTTATTAGAAGATCCTTGTATGCATTAGAGAGCATTTTTTGATAGGCATTCAAAACTTTTAAATATGAAGAATATTTTGTTATTTACAAAAAGGTTGTTACTATTTGGTATTTGATCTATATAGTTCAACCTCCCCATAGCTTCAACACATAGTTATTGCCCTATTTGCGATCATAACAACTCAATTAACCTACTAAGCGCATATAAAAGCAAAAATATATTTAATTTACTATCACAAAGTGTACGTCACACCCAGCGGCTATAAAACCACATTTGAAACTTAATTTAATTAACAATTTTTATAACCGACAGTCTGACGAAAAATATCAACCAAATTTTACAACCCCAGCAAATAAAAATAGAGCATGAGGAATGGGAGAAGTTCGGTAGTTGGGGAGCAAATCCAAAACACAGCAAAGGCATAAAAAGGCGAACCAATTTAAGCGGCTTATGACTTCCCATGCCAATTGAAGTGGCAGTCGAGGAATGAAGCTGACAGGCCAGGGAGCAACAGTCACTTGGCCAAAAATTGTGTGCAGCCAAACCAAAGCAAAGCAAAGCGAAAAAAATGTAAAAACTTTTGGCTGGCATATACCACAATAAATACCGCACAATAAAAGCAAATCTATAAAAATCAGTGGCTCGGTATGGTTTGGCTACGCTTATTGGGTGCTCTGCTCTGCCAGAGACCTTTGAGTTCTGTGCGGGCTCAGCCTATTGAGTGGCACGCAAAGAGCTAACGAATTGCTTGATTTTCCCCTCCCCTCCCCACAAAAAACTTTTCAATCGATTTTCGCATGTTGCTGTATTTTTCGCAATGCAACTTTTTTTTTTTGCATATTTCACGCCATTGACGCGCCCGCGGCCACAGTTGTTGCCCCCAATTCGGTACCGGGCGAGCCCCTCTATACCCGCCAGCCATCGACCTTGCTCTAGCCTCGTTGCCCAATCAGCCAAACCGAACGGAAAGCGAACAAAATCCCCAACACTTTATTTTATTACATTTTAGTGCGCGTCCCGGGGCTCACAGAAAGCCATAGAAAAAAAACTCTAGTCAGCCATATAACATGAGCGACGGACCCGCTAACAAAGGCGTGTTCCCTAGAATTGTATATCTAACACTACGCTCTGTATAGCTGAATACGAAGAAAAGTAAACAAGAAAAACTGAGAGTAAAGTGCTCTAGAGCATTTATTTTTTAATTATCAAGGATGCGCTAAAAATACACGCCGAAATTTCCGCGAATTGCAGCATAGGACGTCAGTATATTGAGCGCTGTTATTCTGTGAATTGATCTGCGAAGAGCGGAATTCAATTGAAGTGAAATTCAAGCGCAAGGGATTGACATCACTATATATCAACTTAATTTCTTGCAATTCATATACAAATTTTTATCTTAAATCTCTCAAACGAAATCCTTAAATGCACAACACAAAGAAAAAAACTTTAAAAGCGCTGATTTGATTGAACTTTAATTATTAATAGTATTAATTTAATTTTGTCAATGAAATTTTGCAAACATTTAAAAAGTTTGCAAATAAGTTGTTAAAGATTTTTCTAATAAATTTCGAATTTGCTCAGAATTATGTATAGAAAAACTTATAAACTAAACCTTTTAAATTTAAAGTTGCAAGCGCATTTATATTTTAGAACTAATTACAAAAGTTGGACACATATTTCTAAGCCTTATGGATACATACATTACTATCACTGTTGGGCTTAGCTATATATAGGTATATATATTTTTTTGCTAACATTGAGCCCTGTGCCCTTCGTTCTATGTAAAGCAGCAGCCCAGACTGAGGCCATTTAGGCAATCTGCACGTTGCTGGTTTTCGATTTAAAACTAATTAGCAATAAGTTTCATTGCTATGGTCAATAAACAGCGCACAGTGGGCCAAGCCAGCTGCTTTAAAGCTTGATTTTCAATTATACAGCAAAGCAATGTCAAAATTTTAACGCTGCAGTCGAAGCCGCTTAATTGGTTGCTGAACTTTGAACTTACAAAATTTTCGTGTCAAAGCGTCTGTTCCACTGTGGCGCTCAACTAGTTTCCGTTATAATTGCAGCAGACACATAAATAGCAAACTGCGATAAAAGTAAAGCAACCGAGAGTGGAGTCGAGCAGAGTGTGGAGCTCAGTGGCAAGAAATTGGCTTTGGCATAAAATAAAAGCAAAATGTTGTAAAACGATTGCAAAGTGAGATTGGAAATTACCGACACATAAACACAGTGAGAGTGCCCAGTGCCGCCAGAAGGGCTAGCGCCCAATGCAATGTGAACGTGCAAAAATTACAACAGTCAAGCATGCAAACCAAAGAGCAGAAAATCAAAAAGGCTGCACTGTAGCTGGAGCTGGAGCTGGAGCTGCAACTGGGCTCTGGTAGCTACTTCGCATTACAATGCAATTATTTCGGGCTGCTTCAACTTTGCAACAACAACAGCAACAACAACAAACAGGGCTGAGGAACAAATGCGATATGCGCTGATTGCCAGTTGAAGTAGCTGCCGAGTTCACCCCACAAAACTCATTCGCCAAAGGGTTAACGATCGACGAAAAATTAAAGCGAAATGAGAAGCAGGACGCGCCCATCACGTGACTGCTGCTCGACTTGGCTTTGCCAGCCTGTCTGCTCTAGAGCTGCCAACTCATACTCGCAAAACTGGCCAATTGCGTTTAGTACAACGACTGCACTTTGAACTTGACTGACGTGCTGAAGAGCGCAGCTGACTTGACTTCTCTCTCTCTTTTTCGCTTGCTCGCTCGCTCGCCTATCGCGTGCTTGAAATAATTTTCGAAAAATGCCTCGTTAATGTTTCTATTAACGGATTAGAGACGACGAACGCTGGTCGCGTCAATCAAGCAAGTCTCACTACCCAGTCAATCCCAGTCAGCACGACCAGCCAGGGCAGGTCCTGGCACAGTTTTGAGCACCCTTCGGGCTTGCTAGTCAGCGGATTGGAAATAAACTTGTTTGTTCTAGGCCTTAAATATAAAGTATAACAGTTATAAAATGCTCTTTAGTTTATATAAAATTTATAAACTTAAATTAGACTTTGACTTTCAAAAATATCAGTTGGATAGACTTTTGCACATAAAATAATAATAGAAATAAATGACAATGCTGCATATAAAAAATTATGCAAAGCTATGAATTAAAATAAGCGTAACGAAAAAATTTAAAGCTTAGTTAATTACTAAATTGCCTTAAAATGTCATACAAACCAAAAATCAGCTTCATGTGGGTTTTTAGTCGCCTTTTTTTTTCAGGAATATTTTTAATTTTATTTATTTACTACTCAAAAAGCTATTTACTTATAGTTTTTAAGCTGCTTTGGGGAAAGGGCATTTACTTTTTCGCTTGCTAGTTTTAGTTTTGGGTTCAGCTCGCTGCTCACAGCTCGTTTGTTTTTGTTGTTAGCACATTGACACGTTTTGCATAAATTTGCATTCAAATACGTCATGGTAAATGGGTTTGGCTGCGATTTTTATTTATTTTTTTTTGATGCAGTATTTATTTTTTTTTAGAGCAAGGCGTTGTTTACGTGTTCGAAGGCAGCGCATGAAATAAATATGTTATATAAAAATATATAGTTTGCCGATAGTGAAGTGTGTGCTGCTTAATTAACTGACTGGCACAAAGTGGGCGTGGCCCTGCGCTTAAAGCGCTTAAAGTACAGCGCACGCTCATTAGCCAGCAAAAAAAAAAAATTGTTATGCAAATGTCACACAGCCAAATGTAAATAAAAACATATAATGACATTTTCACTGCATATATTTTGGCGCAGGTGCCACTGGCAAGCGCGTATGCAAATAAATATAAAAAATAACAGAAAAAGTAAATCTAACAAATGGGTATAAGAATAAAAAAAACACAAACGTAAAGCATTTGCATTCTTTTTGGCAGTTTTTAAATTATTCAGCGAGTGCACACAAAAGCCGACAGAGTTGGGTGTATATGAAAATAAAGAAAAAACAAGCAAAAAGTTTATAAAAATGGAAAGTATTCCAACTAGTGACTGCCACCTTGCCGTTGACAATTAAGCTGCAACTCAAATTGCTGCCGGCTTTGCTGTTTGTGCGCCTGTAAATATGCAACAAGATTTTTATTTAAATACCACTCCATTTTTAAATCAAATCCCAACACACACACACACACACACACACAGGCTGAGAGTTTTTACTGCTTTATTTATTTATTTACGTTGCTCCGTTCCCTTCGCAGTTTTGTATTCTTTGTCGCCTCGCCTGCTTTTAATTTTCATCTTGTTTACTTTAATGTCATTTTCAACTCTTCGGTGTTTTCTTGAGCGCGCTTTGTCTTTGCCATAAGCTTCAGCCTTTGCCCTGCTGCTGCAGTTGCAAAGCAAAAGAAAGAAAAAAAACACCTCGAAGATCTATTGTCATGCTCTTCAGTGTCCTTCGTCGTAGCTGCGTCATCGTCGTGTCGCGCGTATGTCGCTCAGCGTCGCTTTGCTCCTTGTTGCTGCTGCTCGTGAAGTGGCACTCATCCGCACTTTTAAGCCCTACTGAATTCCTTTTATCCCTAAAATAAATATCTTCATCCACAGGCAGGCGGCAACGCCGTTGTCTTGGTCCTGCCTTGGTCCTGGCGCATAGGTTTTTATAGCTTGAAACTTTGCTGCATGGCGCTCTCCATTGTCTGCGTGTCTACTTCATCATCTGCTTTATACTTCAGCACTCTAAAAGATGCTTAATAGAGTTCTAAGGCGACACTTTCGATTGTCTTTGTGAGCGCCGCGCTTGGAAATTAAACTTGAAGTCAAGTCGCAGAGCTTTGGACACCTTTCGGTGCGCCGAAATTTGAGTTGCGTTCATTATTATGCAATCAGGCGCAAGTTCATTTGCTTTGCGTCCAGCCCTGGACCATGCGAGAAGTCAAACTCGTTGCTGCACACACTCGACTGACATTATAATGACGACAATTGGCCATGAAAAACGAAAACGCAAAGGACTCCGTACAGTTTCTGTTTCCTTTTTGGGTAAATGACGTAGCCCATTGAGACAATGGAGCAAAGCCAAGAGAGAGAAAATACAAATCAAATGTACCGCAAAACTGAATGAAGTCAACAAAGGACCCGCCAACTGACTAATGGACTGAGGCAACGGACGAACAGACAGACATACAAAACTGTCGCAGGACATGAGGCAGGGAATACGAAATAAATTGACGATTCCCATGGGTACAAGCGCTCATGCTACGAATTTGCAAATACAACATACAGTAGCAAGGACCTCTCTCTCTCTCTATCTATCGCTCTCTATAAGGTGTCAGGGGAGTAGCGAGCTGCATTGTCAAATGCTCACTTTCATTGTTCCTGTGTGTGTGTGTGTGTGTGTGTTAAGCACATAAGTTGAAATATTCCAATTGAGTAACTTTCATTATTGCAATAAAAACAACTGCCACACATTTTGTTTTCAATAAAACAATGACAACGATTTTAACTCATTTAAATTCTATGATGTAATAAATTTGACTGTATAATTTCAATAGAAAATACAACAAAGCAACAGCAGCAACAACAACTAATTGGCAAGCCTTGCATTTATTTAGCAATTCCAACACGCACCAATCGTTCGTTCGTTCGTTCGTTTGTTGCAACAACATTTTGTATGAATTTTCAGTCAATTTTATGCTGAGATTGCCACAAATAAAACTCACATCAATGCTGTGATTTTATTGCCAAATATTTTAAAGCAACTCAGTTGTGCTCAAAATTTAAATAATTTAACAAGAATAATAGTTGTTTAAATTTAAGTTGAGTTAAGCTAAGAATAAGAAATATTCATCATAAGTTTTGTTTTGTAATTAGATTTAAAAGCAAATTTTTCCAATTGAATAAATTTTTGATAAGTAAAATTTTACGAAATTTATAATTTCCCAGCCATTTAGCCAAGTGAATGCTTAACATATTCTACTAAGTTATTGGCCTGCATGCATATTAAAAAATATTTAATTAATTCACACTAAATGAAGCATGCTAAGGCGATTTAAATAATATTCATAAATTCACAATGAAATCTGTAACACTGAACTCACAATTTTCTATTAGCAGATTGCCTTCTTTAGTATGAATTTTTGTATAAATTTCTTCATTTGCAGCTGCCCCTGATCAGCAGCCAAAGTCAAAGCGCAATGTGGCGTAAAAATGTTTACAGCATTTTTTAAAAATGGCAGCGGGGCAAAACTTAAAGGTTTATGTTGTTGTTGTTGTTGTTGTTGCTGCTGCTTTGCATTTCTATTCGCGTCCCTTGTACTTTGTGGCGTTAAATTTAAAGTCACAAATGAAAAACCTTAAAAATTATACTCGATTTAATTTTACAGTCCAGTTGTTGTACTAGCGGCGCATTCTCTTTTGTCCATCCCTGTTTCTCTGTATCCTTTTCTATGTCTCTTGTCTGCTGCTGGGTTTTGGTTTACAGTGTCAAGTTTTGAATGCGACGGCCATGGGCTGTACGTACGGGTTTTGAGCTACAGCTTGGCTTCCGGTTTCAGAGTTGACGTTATGCATTGAAATTAATTAAATCACAGCAAACTGCGCCGCCTCAGTCGCCAGCGAGCCCAGCCACACACAGTGCTTGCTGTTTGTGTTGTCCTTGGGTCGCTCTTCTATGTGTTCATTGTGTGTTTGTTGTTGTTGTTGTTGTTATCTTTCAAACACCAAAGCAGAGCAACAGCATCCGACGCGTTTGTAGCCTTTTAATTAGTTGCCACACAGCCACTAACAGTGGCAACAACAACAACAACAGTCGGTCTAGTCTAAATGCGAGCTGCCAAGCTGAAGCTGTGTGGCTAGTAATTTGTAATCGTTGACTTAAGCATAGTCCAAGGATCGTCCAGCACTTTAAAAGTTTTAAATTAAGCTCTAACTAAAATAATATAAATAATTATTTTCTATTTAATTCTCTTTCTAGGTAAGCGCTGCTTTAATTAATTTTGTTTTCAAGTAAGTCATTACTATATAAACAAATATAATTTATTGTACAATATTTTCCATTCGGCTGCACTCACAAATTACATTAAACGCACGAAGCGCACAAAAAAAAAAATATAAAGTGGCAAAATTAAGCCAAACCATTTTTATGGCCGGAAAATTTGCTCAAGTCAGCGCTTTTTCAAGTCAAAGTGGGCGTTGTTGCGCGAATGGGCGTGGACGTGGGCATCATCACTGTTGACACCAATACTTGTGGGCGAAAAATCCTGCACTAATAACGCCTAATAGCAACGACTGACGACCGTCTGCGCCCAGCTCCAGTCTTGGTGTAATTTATTTTAAGCTGAAAAAAAGCAAATTTCATGTAAATTAATTTTTTTCATTTGCTGCTTATGATAATTTTGCTTTTTTATTATCTTTTGCGGCCTACGCGTGCAAAAATTTTGAGTTGCCTCCTCCCAGACCGCTCCAAAGTTTATTAAAGTACATTGGCTTTAGGATTTTTGACTGTGTGTCATTTAGGCGACAAATTTATCACCTAAATTCTTTTTCTCTTTTTGCTGCTTTAACATTTTTTTCGCTTTGTGGCGCGGCGTTGATTTCATTAACTTGAGGCGATAACTGAACCGCGTCCAGGTCACTTTGCGGTTTTTGCTTTGCACAGCGATTAAAGCCAAATTGTTCTTTGGGTCATTAACGAAGGTTTTGCCACGGACACAACTTTGTTTGTCTTTAATTTGTGTGCGCTTTAGCTTTGCCTACTAATTAAGCAATTTAATTGCGCTCAGATTTGTACAAAAGCCAACAATGAATTTAATCATTTTAAAAGTGTATGTTGATTAAAGCTAATTACGTAACTATTTTGAAACAAAGTTAGCATTTTAGCTTTACCATTTTGTATGCTTTATTAAGCCATTTGTCATTGCCTGCATGCGCTGTAATTAAAACTATAAATATATAGTCAACTGTAGTTACAGTCAAAAGCAACAAATTAAGAAAACCTGTCACAATAATTTTCGTTTTTGAGAATTAAAATGGGAAACAAATGTTCACTTCAACCACCTAGCAAAGTGTGCAATGTGTGTATCAGTGTTGGCAAGTTAGCGGTTTTCCAGATAAAGTTGCTTGAGTTTATTGCTGCTAAGTTATTTATATAAGATGCAGAGTCAAACGCTTAAAATTCTTAATTAAAACAACCAAATGAAAGATCCTAATTCAGTTTAATAAATAAAAACAATTACAACAAATGCATATAAAAAAAATATGTAGATAAATTTTTAAGCTTTTTACGATTACATTAGATCAATTTAACTTTGTTAAATCGATTAATTTCTTTCTCAATCAATTTGAATACTATTGTCCTGTTGCTCTACATTTTATTATATTAATTTATTATATTTTTGATACTATTAATTGTCACCTCAAAGAATATAAATGGTTAGCCTTGTTTTTATTTATATTTATTTAACAAAATGATATGGAGAAATTTTAAAAATTATTGTATTCTTACTCTAAATTTAATATACACAATCTAATGTCGATCTAGCTTTTATTTTCAACGCCTAGCTTAATAGTAAGGGTTAGCCTTGATCTATATTCATATAATTTTTCTGAAGCATTAGAGAACTTTCTAATAAAATATTATAAGGAAAAATTTGAAAATATTTTACATTTTTCACTTAATTTAATATACACAATCTAATGTCGATCTAGCTTTATTTTCAACGCCTAACTGACATCACTGTTGCTGTCTGTGTGACCTTTGTAGTGCTTTAATTTCGACAAAGCTAAAACCGTAACAAATCGCATTTAAATTTACCTGCGGGCTTACCAGAACAAGGACAAGCGCCACACCCCACACACACACACACACACAACCACCAAAAAGGATGCGATAATTTATAGCGTTTCATTTGGTTCTTGTTCTCAGCTCTCTCTCGCTTGTTGTTGCAGTTATACAAAAATTCTAATTTAAATTTTATGCCGCGACAAATAATAAAATTCGTCAAAGGGAGGGAACAAGGCAAAGCGCATTCGCGCATGGGATGTATAAAAAATACAAAACAGGAAACATTGGCATGTAGGACATAGAGCGAGAGAGAGAGAGAGAGAGACCGTACATATATTTTCATTGCCGTTTGCCTAATTTCTAAAGCGTGCAGAACAACAATAACAACTAGTGCAACTGTCTGTGGGGCACATAAATTTCATAGACGAAAGAGCGAACGTTGTCGGTTTGTCACCAAGTGCAATTGCCCCTTACGAGCATTTTTCAAATGTTTTACACAGAAAATGTTTGTTGTGCTTTTTGTTGCGTACAATTAGTTTGGCAGCAGCAACAACAACAATAAGAACAACAACAATAAGCAACGTAAGCTGCAGGCATAAAACAAAGCGAATGACAATTTGAAAAGGACAACCAGGCAGGACACGTTGAAAACGTCCCCTGGCAGCAAAGGTGACTTTTTAATGCCTTTTGTGTTGTTGTTGTTGTTGTTGCTGCCGTTGTGATTGTTGCTGGTTTGTTAAGGACTAAGTGAAGGGTTAAGAGGCGTGCACGACACACACATAAAGACACCCTACCCCACCCCACAGCCTGCTTGGCCCACCCTGCTGGCCTGCACTGCTGCAATTCGTTTGCTTCACTTTAGCATGACTATTGTTTTTTGTTTTTATTTTACCCACTTTAATTGTAAAAATTATGACATGCAACAATGCGAGAGAGCGAGAACAACCAACGACAAATTCAAAATAAAAATACTCAAGTGCTCCTTTACATGTGTCAGGTCATAAAAGTTTGTTGCATTTTTATTGCCAAGCAAAATGCTGGACTAGCATAAAAAATAAATAAAAATAATTACAAATTAATTGTGCGACAAGCTGCAAACAAAAGATAAATTCATGTAATTAAATCAAAAATAATAAATGAGTAACAAACTCAAGTTGAACTTATTTTCATATACAAAATTTAAAAAAAAAAAAACAACTCAAGTTGTACTAGCGAGTAGAATTAATTTGTGCATACAAAAATATGTTTTAATTTAAAAAACAACAACTTAAGTTAAACTTTTTTTTCATATACATACAAAAATATGTTTTAATTTAAAAAAAATAATTGAAAAGCAGCACAAATTAATTTTACTCACTTTTGTTGCTAATTATCTCAATTTTATGCTTATTTTATAAAATGCAATAATTATTAAGAAATGTGCTCTTTAATAAAAAATTTTACGTGAGTATCTAAAAATTCATTGACACATTAGTAAAAATAAAATGAAATTAAATTCAATAACATACTGAGCTATTTTTATCAAATGTTTCAATATTCTACTCTATTTTCCTCAAAATAGTTTGGCACAATATTATTTTAAATTTAACTAATTTATTTATTAGCCATTTATTTTTGTAACTTCTTAAAACAAAAATAAATGTGCTAAAGTTTTAAGTTCCCATGACATTTTAGCAGTTTTAACTGCATTGCGTCTATTATTATTATTGGCCCCCCAACTCTTTGGGGGTGTGGGGGCATAAACCCTTAAATAAGCTTGCAATGCTGCACGTTGGAACGAAATTAAACAAATTTCAATTGTGAGCGTACCTACTGGTAAGCTGCTTGCCTAGTTGAGTGCTCAAACAATTGTAAAACTAATATAAAACGTAACTTTTCTAATCAACTAGCACACACACACACACACATGATGACCCTAACCCTATTAGCCGTAAGTGCAACAGCTTTTGCTTTCAATGCTAGTAAGTTTATTAAAATTATGTCCTGCAGTTATTTGGAGACAGAGCTGAAGAGCTCAGTTCAGTTGCAGAATTAAAAAAAATAAAACTAGCTGACAAGCCAAACAAAAACTGCAAATCCGCATAGAAGCAGAAGTTTGTGCCAGAGCAGCAAGCGCGTCAAGCTGACAAATCAGAGCGAGACAGTTAGTGCCTAGGCTTTTAGTTTGTATGTGTGTGTGTGTGTGGGGCGTGGCATGCAAATGAAAATGCATTTATTTATAAAGCAAACAACAAAAGTCCCCCAAGTGCGTCCAACCTCGCAAGTCCGTGTCATGCAACAGGATGTATCTGTATCTGCATCTCGTGATGCTGTAAATGTATCTGTATCTATACGTATCGCCAACATGCCAGGCAGGCATTGAGTAAAATGCAAAATGCTTGCTGCTGTTGCTTGTCTAGCTACCTATTGGCACTCACACACATGCAAATACACACATATATGCGTGTGTTTGTGTAAAACCCTTGAAGCTGTTGGCAATTTTATTGACAAGCATTTGTGTGGAGGCGGTTGCACATTGATGGGCATGGCAACCCTTTTTTACTAGACGCTGCCTCGCTCGCTGCTGCTGCTGCTGCTCTCAACTAAGCGAATTGACAATGGGTGTGGCAACAGTTCTCTGACTGCTGTGGGGCTACGAAGTTAGGTGAGTTGCATTTTGTGACAATGTTTATTTAGATTTTGCTTTGGCTGCCAATTGCTGACATTGCAATTTCTATTCCTGGCATACACACACAGTCCAATGCACACACACACACACGCACACACAGCTGTCCAGTAAAATGTGCTGCGTTGCATTCTATTTAAGCTACTACTGCTGCCTGTATCTGTCCATCTAATGTATCTGCTGCAACTGTAGCTTTATCTATATATGTCTGTCTATCTGTGTGTGTGTGTGTGTGCAAACTGCATTTGCATCTGTTTCGTTTTGTTTTTGCGGTCATGTGTTGTACTATTCGGCATTTTAATTTCAAATTGTCAATTGGATTTAAGCACCATCGACAGCCAACACGAGAGCTATAGCAATGAGTTTCGCTTTTGCTCTACAGTCAGACAGACAGTCAGACAGCCAGCCAAGCTTCCAGTACATTTCTATACACATGTCTGTGTGTGTGTGTTTGTGTATATTTGTTTGTTTTTCTTGTCATTATTGTTGACTGTGATTTTCTTCATCGCTCCCCGAACGCAAATTTTTCGGTTTTATTTTTGCTTGCCAAATGTTTCTGCCTATTATCATCATTATGCTCATCATCATCGCTTTTGCCTTTGCCTTTGCCTTTGGCTTTGGCTTCTGCTTTTATTGCCAAAACGTTTGCTCTGGCCATAAAATTTGATTTTAAAATGTGTCAAAAGTGCTTTAAATGTGACAAAATTTGATTATGCCAGCGTCCCTAGCACATATAGAGCAATAGCAATTTGATTGTTAGGCGCCGTCGACACAAACACACACACGCACACACACACATGCAAACAGTCAGACATAATAGAAGCATGTGGCAAAGAGCTTATAAAGATTTAGCACATCAATTGCTTAGGGACTGTGCCTGAAGTGCTTGTCAATGAGAAAAAATTAAAGCAAAAATATTCATACGAGTTCACCATTACCCAAGCACTTGAGTATTTTTTAAACTGCAAGCACAACAGCATTTTATTTAATTGAATTTGAAACTTGTGGCACATATTTGAACTAAATTAAAATATGTATAGATACGTATATAGTTATAGAAGAGAAATTAATTAAGATAAAGACGAAAGCGAATATGAAAATGTTTTTTTTATTAGGCAAAATATTTATTTATTTTTAATTGTAGCCTAGAATGTAATTTCTACTAGGCAAAATATATTTGGTATTAGTTAATTATATTAGCAGCAAAATTATAATTAATGCGTTAATACAATCAATGCACCAATTTGTCAATTTCTATACATTATAATTGCTTTTAATAAGAATTAATTTACCTCGTAGTAAACAATTTCTTGGCAATTCAGAGATGTTTGCTTCTTCATAATTTACATACACTTTGATAATTGTAAGCAAAATGGAAAGCGGTAGCATGAAGTTGATCGTTGCGTTTAATTGTTGTCAAGTAATTCAAATTTTATTTTTAAATAAATTATGAAGAATGCAATATTAATAAAATAAAATGTATATAGTAAAGTTAACAAAACTTAACAAACCAAAGATTGATGCTCATAAAACTAAAAATAATTATTTTGATGAAACAAGTTGCAATTGCAGTTGTAATTTTATTACGCACCCAGCATCGATTTAAATCTGTGGCTTGAACTTTAGACAGACATTCAATTTAATCAAGAAATACTGATTCGATTACTTTATTAGAAACATCAGTTTGGTATTTCCTATTACCCAAAAAAAATTGCTATTATTATTGAAATTTAAATATACGTTGCCTGCGCGGCAAATTACAATTTTGCTGAATTTTTAGCTAATACCATTCAGCCCCATTCGTTAAATTACTTCAAATTTCCTATACAAAGTGTAAACAAAAGTTGTTACTGCCCAACTTTAAACCAAACTAGCTCATCCTTGGCTTTAGTTTCGTACTATTTACATTTGTAGTCCTAGTTATAGAATTCAGTGAATCGAGAGATATATCAAGAGCTATAGATTTATCTGCAGGCTTGTGAACTTTGAGTGCAAGCTCATTAGTCAAAGTATTGGTTGTTGGTTGCTCTAGCTGCTGCTTTCTCTATTGTGTGCAATTTGAATAAAATTTTACGTGCGCCTGCAACAATTTCAATTAACTTAATGTTATTTGGTTTTGTCAGCTAAATATGCCACAAACTAAACAGAAACGAGAAACGCACATAAATTGTTAACAGCAAATGCTGCCAGGCCAGTATTGTGGCCAATCAAAATAGCGCCAACAAATTGAAAATCAAACAATTCGCACTAGAAAGAGATAGCGCTAGTAGAGTAGAATAGAGTGCATAATGGAAAGCATAATTTCTAATTTCTAAACATACGCCCAGAGGCGCATTTGATAAACAATGCGAACTGTAGCCAAAACTCAAAGCAATTGATAGACAATTTTGAATTGTTGCCCAATGTGTGTAAAGCCTTTGCCCAAACTGCAGCTGTCTGCGGCTACTGCGGCCACCATTTTACATTTACAATTACATGTCGATGCATTGCATACTGTTTGGCGCATTATCATCATGAGTACGCCGCTGCAGCTCTCCAAAATAGCATTGATTGCAATTCTATTGACGACTTTATTGCAATTACTCGCACCCAAAATAGTTTGTTGCCTATTACGGTTAAACATTCGCAGTAGGGCCCCCATAGCTAATCGCTGCCTGCTGCTTTTATAGCAATTGCAAGTGTTGTTAGCCCTGGATAATTGTACAGTGGCGAAAAACATAAATGCAACATGGCCTAACGAAAAGTATTCACTACCAATTAGTGTCAGTTAGCTGAGAATTTGTTGGTAAAGAAATTCGGCTAACTACTGCAAGCGCTACATAAATTTAAGAGATATATTGTAATATATGAATTTGGAATAAAAAATGTATTAAAGTGTATTTGGAAATTTAAGAGATATTCTTCTAAAAGGAAAATCTCAGCTACAACTTACTCTAGCCACTCGTTTTAGAGTGATAAAATATGCTCTAACTTATCAAAGGCAATGCTTAAGCGTTTATCATTGTTAGGCAGATCAATTGACTTCATATCTTGGCACAATATTTACGCTGATCAGACTCTTCAGCCAATTTGGCTACTAGTCCAAGCAATGATATAGCAAATTTACTAATATTATATATGATATACAATTAAACAATTCATAGCTCAATGAGTCGCTTATTCAGTAATAATTCTAGGCCTTACAAAGAATTTATGTCGTTTATTTATTTAGCTCAATTTAATTTGCCTAAGTTCTTATAAACAACCATAGCTATTAAAATATATTGCAAAATTTTATTGTGCAATTTATGCTAAACCCTAATCTATGTCATTATGCTCAACATAATGGACTCTCAATGAAACGTGTTTGTTTGTTGCTTTGTTTATTTAGAGCTAAGTCTTGTGGGTTGAATAAAGCTTTCAACCCTAAACTAAGGAAAGAAAAAAATGTAATAAAGTGAACCCCTTGGCCAAGGCAAAAGTGCACTCATTATAAATGCCAAGCGCATGCTAAACAGCTGACGTACTATTTATAATAACTGGAATGAGAATTAGCGGAGCAAGAGAAGAGCAGAGCAGCCAAAGTGGGTAACAAAATCGCATTATAAAGGGAACCCCTTGCGAAAAATTTGCACAGAATATATGCGAGCACTTTGTGGAGTTGTTGGCCCCGCTTAGCTTGCAGTCCACGCAATTTTGAAAAGTTGCCAAAAAGGCAGCAGGCAGGAAGGGGGCGGTGGGGAAACAACAAACTGCGAATATTTTGCAAACAAATAATAAAAATCCAATTTTACATTTAATCACGCGCTCAGTCAAACAAAAACAAGAACAGAAAATAAAAAAAAAAAGGGGCAGAAATAAACTTTTGAAAGCAACGCCGCGCCGCCTGCTGTCGCACAGGACACGCTGGCATCCCTTAGAGCTGGCCAACTGCCGTCGCTGCTGCTGCTGCTGCTGCTGCTGCTGTTCGCGGCTGAAGGATCAAGGCTCAAGGTGACTCAAGTATTTTGCTTAATTTATTGCATTTCCTACGCTAAAATGCGCAAAAACTTTGAACAGCATTCGCTGAAAATTAGGCTGCTCAACGGTAACACGCCTGCTGGCGCTTCATCCTGTGAGCCTGCGCTGCCTGCATTATCCTGCTGCTGCTGTCTGAAAATATGTCATTATAAATTTAAAAAGCGTGTTAAATGTCCCTGCCCTGCCAGCCAAGTACAAAAGGGGTGCACGCTCAGTTCAGCTCTCGCTCTCACCTCCAGCAAAATAAATTTCATTTTTCATCATTGCAATTTTTGCGCGTAATTTTTCGTACATGTCGCACATAATTCATTTGACGCCTCAGCAGCAGCAGCAGCGCAGGACTCTTTGCAGCGGATTAAGTGCGTTGAAATGCTCTTCGCCTGCGCCCCCTTCACACTCCTCTTTATGCAATTCCCAAGCACACACTTGTATACACCATTGATAAATTTACAAGGCGCTGTTTTGTATGGGGAGCCTTTGATTCGCATTTGTCCTTTCAAAAGACACGCCGTCTGCTCTTGCTGCCGCTGCTTAAGCAATTCAATGGGAATTTAGCAGATTGTACTGCATTAGGCTTTGATATATATATATATAGCGCCTTAGCATACCTTATGCACATATCATTTGCAATTTTAAAGCGTAATGCGATTGACAGGGGTAAGTGCATGAGCTTTGGGTCACTTAAGTCTTAATTTTGTAGCAGCTGTCAATAAAAACTTAAAGAAAGTAACAACAGTTTGCAACACTTAAGCTAAAAGAAAATAAAAAAAATTAATTCGATATTATAAATAAAAAATAAGAAGCTTTGATTTAGTTTCAGAAAGATTTAGAGCTACAAATTACTGCTAAAATAAATTAATTACTTCGAATTAAATTAATTTAAATATAAAGTGAATTTTTATAACATAATAATTGCTACTAAAACTAATTAAATACTTTGGGTAAATTTATACATATGGTGAATTTTCTAATGCTAATATGCTATCTAGGAAAAATATAATACAACATAGCAATTATTCAAATTATAAAAACTCAGTGAAACAAGGCTACATTATACGTAAAAAATTGATTGCAATAAGCAAAGTGATCATGATTTTTTAATACATCAATATAAATATAATATGATTTTTATTTATTTATTTATATAACTGTAGGCTTAAAGTTAAATCTTAAGCTTCAGGGGAGGCAGCCTTATCTACTGAAGCTTTCGGCAATGTGAGGATGTTTTGCTTATCATTATTTTTTAACTAGTTTTGAGTGACTAATTCTACTTTTACATATTCACATTTTTACGTTTTAACCTATTTACATTTTAGCTTGTTTACTTATACATATAATATTAGCTTATTGTTATATTTTGTTTGCAGTTTTATTTAAACGATTTTGTGATCCATGTTTACCAACAAAATCTTTTTTGCGTGTTAAATTTTATAAAAATAATAATTAAATACATTCGAAGTAAACAGTGCAGCTAGCATTCGATTTGTAGACCAAAACATATTATTGGGTTATCTTAAAAAATCTTCTAAAATGTTTAGCTATAGCTTATAGTCTGATTAAATAGCTGCTGTTAAATTCAGACTAACTTCTACGTTAATATTTCCAATTAAAATTTATTCAACAATTAATTTGCAAAATAGTCTTAGAAGCTTAAGCAGTCGCATTTGCACATACGTCAGAGCTCTAAAGAAAAACAGAGACATCTCTCGGCAACTCTTGTGTATGAGTTAAATGTCAGCAAAGTCTGTGACCCATCACACTGAGGCAGGCAGCCAGACTCTGATCTGTTTGTCTGTGTGACAGTCGTGTGAGTGACTTTGACAAGCGGCAACAAAAAGAAGAAAATCATGACGCATATGATAATGACAATGATTGCACTGACTGACGAAAAGCGAAGACACCCAGACAACTATGCTAATGCCAAAAGAGCTTGAGCTTGGCCAGCCGGCTGTGGCTAAGGCGCTGTGTCTGCAGTAGTAGTTGGAAGCTGATGACAACTGTGGGCGTGGGTGTGCTTTGGGGGGCGGGAATCGAAGTCAGCCAAGCGAGAAACAGAGAGAAACATGTGTGACAACGACAATGGCCAGAAGTAACAAACAGTTGCTGTTGCTGTTGTTGTTGTTGTTGCTTCGACTATTTTGTAGCGCCTACTACATACCCCCAAGCACTGAGATTCAGTTGACAGTTGTATAAGAAATACAAATTTGCAAAATAAGCAGAGGGCGGCAAGCAAAGCATTGAGTGGAATAAATGGCGACATGCTAAGGGAAGTGTCAACTGATTGCGCTGAGCTAGGCAGGCGTAAAAAATCTGAATCACCCCGCAGCACGCGCAGCTCTAAAAAAATGAAGAAGAAACTTCTGGCACAGACAAAGAGGAAACAAAACAGACAGACGAGCATGCGAACCTGCACGTGACGTATACGCCTCGTTGTGCGACAAATGACGAAAGCGTACACAAATCTATGAGAGAGCTCTCCCATGTATATTTGGTCTCTGACAATAAAACACAATAAAAAGAAATTATGAATAAATAATACGCATAAAAAAACGCGACATCTGTTTATGATTTATACAAATTTTAATATATATAAGCGAGCAGCTGAACAGACAGTCACTGGCTAAATAAAATCAGTGACAATCATTAGCAGCGCATTTGTTCGGCAACTAGTCGTCTGATTTATTTTGTGTGCACGCTAAATTTAATTAATTTCCAACGCCGTTTCCGCTTTGGCCAAGGACACACCTTGAAAAGGATTCCACACGGATACGGACAGCGCAAAAATTCTCATTAGTCGCCCCGGTGTTTGCAAAGAAAGCGAGAAAAGCGCAAAAATACAATTTTTTGGCTCTAATGAAATGTTTGCTCGCCACTTGTGACAGTCGCGTTTCCGTTTATATATTTTTTTTTATACTTTTCTGTAGGACATTAGTGCAGAGCTGTCGCTGCGGAAGTTGCGCTGAATGAAGCGCACTTCCGGCCAAAAGTAGCGCCTTGATTAGTGCTAATTGAATTTCACCTGCCAGATTTTTGAGTTGGAAAAAAAACGAAAAAAGCTTTAAGCACTGAAGGTTCATTAAAGAGATGAGCTCAACTTGCTACTTAATAAAACAATAAAACAAGTGTATGAAATTCGGAAACGACTTTTTATTAAAAAAATTATAACTGAAAGCAAAATAATGCGTCGGTTCAGAGAACTTTGAATGCAACTTAAATATTTATATCGGTTCAGCCAGTTGGGACCTGCTCAGCCCTTACAAATTCTCATTAGCTTGCATTGTATTGTTTATCCATGACACATAAGCCGTGATGCGAGTATAGCCCAGCGGAGCGTTGGACTTGCAGCCAAGCTGCGTGCCAAACGAAGCGATGCCAATGAGCAAAGGCTGACGGCGCAACACTAAAGGACTGCCCGAGTCCAGGTGACAACTGTGCTCCTTGTTGGGCAACTGGGCACAGATCATGTCCGGCGTAAAGTGCTTGCCATAGCCTTTGCAGTGCGCATTGTGCAACGTACGCAACTGCACCACACGCAGCTCTAAATTGTGCAACGAGCTGCCCTTGTGCTCACCCCAACCCGCTGTAAGCGCACGCACCTGACTGTAGTCGCCGCTGGCCTGCGGCAATATTGCAGCCTGCACACGCGGCGTATACTCAACATAGGGTATCTGTATGAGCGCTATGTCATTCTCATAATATCCATTGTATGCTGCGTGTGCAAAGAAGCATTTGCTCGAAACTCGCAGCACACTTTGCATGCGCCTGCGATTCGAGGCTCCCAAGCTAATTTTCACCTGCGCCGCTCCACTTGTGCAGGACGCCACTGTAAGCAGCCAGCGATGTGCAATGAGTGTTCCAGCGCAGAACCAACTCGAGCTGCCGCTTCTAAAGTTTAAAGCCACCACATAGTTGATTTCATTGGCTGCGGGTTTGTAGCCGCCGAAGAAATCGAATTGCTGCGCTTTGGGCAGCGGAATATTCCGCAGCAGCTGCAGTTTAAGCTGCTTGTTGCTGCCACTGCTGGCGACTAACAAAAGCAGCGTCAAGTATATAAAATTCTGCATGCTAACTGCGCTTTTTAAGGCTAGTAACTAACTTTTATACTGTTGAGCAGCTGCTTAGCGCACAGTTGTTTTTATTCAGCTGTATAAGCTGAGAATTGTTTTAAAAACATTTAATAAATCAGTTCTGTTTAAACTAAACATTAAACTAACTAATTGTTATATATGAGTAACGAGTGCAGCAGTCTTTATATATATCTATATATAGCAGCAATGTTAAGCCTTTTGATTTTCAAATGCATAACGACTATTTCACCCCAAGACAAAGTGCGCTAAAGCAAACTTCTGCTACTTAATAAACATCTAGTTTGTTTTTATTTTTATTTTAAAATTTCAATTTATTTAGATGTGTAATTTGTTGTTAAATTTTTGGTATAACCTATGTGGCAACTTTACCTAATTATTTATTTATTTATTTTTAATTTTAGCCAAGAATTTAATTCCAGAGCAACAAAGTTACCTAATTATATTTTGCTAAATTATGCTAAACTATACTATAATAATACTATAAATACTATAAAAGGATATGAGAATGGCTAGGTTATAAAACTTGTTGACAAGGCTTGGGTGGTGCCTCTTGTGCAAGTGCATTGGGGTGTAGGGCCAATCTATAATAATTTTTGGCCTGTAGTTTGCAGCAATAAACGTCTAGTGTGTATTAAATTGAACTTAATCGCTAAATTGGGTGAACAATTTAAGCCGCACTACTTTTATTTTTCATAAATCAGCGCTAAGTTCAATTGAAGACTACTCCATGTGACTATACTAAAAAAGAAGGGATAAAATATACATCGCTTAGGCTTAACTTCAGCATAGAAAATGTTAGCAGCTTAGTTCTCAAATGATTTTCAGTATGCAGTAACCCAAAAGGGGTCAGACTACCAACTTTCATTGCAAACAACTTAAGATTTCTTTGTTTTTGTTGACCTTGCTTGCGACCTCTTAGCAGGCAACTCCTATTTTGTATATGCATTTCTTCCTGTTTTTCCACGCTCTCAACAAAATAACTTGCAACATAAAGCAGCTGTCCACATAAATATGTAACTTGTTTGTTGCAGCTGTCGCGCTGAGCAAAAATTATGTGTTGCAAATTAAATTTGGCTGCATTTGATACCACATTATGTGTGTGGCTTTGGTTTTATGGTTTATGAAGTGTGGCAAGACTGCAGATATCTGCGGCAAATATACAAAACAGAAAAAAGTAGAATGAGAGCGAAAAAAAAGGAGAAGCACTTGGCTGCTGATTCAGCAAGCGTTGAAGAAACTGCCACTATTTGATTTTTGCTGGCACGGATTGCAAATAGTTTGGGGTGGGGGTGACTCGTTTGGGTGCTGCTGCGGCCACTTGGACTGGCATGCTAAAGGATTTTCGTCGATTTTCAAGTGCTTCACTATTTGCCACATGTGTTCACGCGGCGCTCTTGTTGTTGTTGCTGCCACAGCCACTCAGACTGCTGCGCTGTTGTTTTGTAGCCATTTGTATCGATTGTTGCTGATGCTTCAGCTGGCTGTAGTGCCATTTATTGTTTCGCCAGCAGTTGTTGCACTTGCTGCCACATATTTGTTGCCTTCTCTCTCTCTCTCTCTCCCTCTGAAAAACGCGCATACGCAGCACTTTCGGCAGTTTATTTGTCCAAGGCATTGGTATCTGCTATTAAACTAGGCCACGCTGTTTGCTCTGAATTTAAAAACGACTGCTTAAACGTCAGACTAAGCATAAATCTAGTTAATCCGTATCATAAATTAAACGACTGACAAATCAAATTCCTATCAATGTATGTACACAATTTTTCAAGGGCTAAAACAACAAACCAAATGCACAACAATAAATCCGCATAAAATCCTACAACAATTACATATACAGTATATGCATGTATGTGTGTGTGTGTCTGTGTGAATGGATAGCAATGTCATAAAAAATCCAATGGGCAGCAGCGCCCAAAGAGTCAAACTGCAAGCGCAGCAAAGCAAAGAATTGCACAATTAACAAAACGAACGAGCAAGCAACCAAAGAGTGAGTGAGACAGCGCATGAGAGTGTGAGTGAGTAAGCGAGCTGACTGTGGCACAAGTGGCAACTGACTGCTGACTGCAACGATTTTGTTACTCGGGTTCTTTTTTATGCCATTTTATGTGATTTTGATATGCAGCTTATGTAGCTGAAGCTGAATTCAGGACATTTTTACGATCCACAAATAGTCCAAAGGCGCTTGCAGCACACAAAAAGGATTCAGCGCAGCTGAAAATCTCTTAAATGAAACACTTACCAACCACAAAAGTTGGTCAAAGCCATAAAATTTCTATGCACTTTAGACGAGTTTTGAATATTTTAAATTTTTGCTGCATAATTTTAGGAGTGCCATAGATAAAATGAAAATTAAGTGTGGCTGGCATTTATTATATAAAAAAAAGCAATGTATGAAAATTATATATTTAAGTTAAAAATATAAACAGTAAGTTAGAGTATTTAGAATTTTTCGTACCAAATTCGTATTTCAAATACTTGATATGCGATGCATTGCCGCACACTCCAAAATGCAAGGCGTGACCGCCGCCTTCTTGTCGAAATTTTATAGCTCTTGCAGATGATGGGCAGCAGCTGGATGGAGATGAGTGAAGCGTCGCTTTGGAGCAGTGCAATTTGGTATTGCGAAGAGGCCCACGCGAGCTTCACTGCGCCAAGCGTTCGCCGCTGACGATGTTGATTGGACTTTGGGTGCATTTGCCCATGCGGACACTAACAGCTTTCAGAACTCGCTATTTGGTTAGTGCATGAGTGTGTGTGTTCTTCTTCAGCATAGCGCTATAAACTTGGTCAGCTGAGTTTTGATGCAGTGCTGCAAAAAAAAGGGAAAAAGCTTTAGCGCCAGCAGTTTTGCAATAATCTTTGATGTCTGCTGGCACGTGCAGATTTCAATTGTGATTTAATGTCGCTTGTGTATTTGTAATTTCTTATATGCTGCATTAATGTTAATTCTGCATTTCCACTGGTATAAACTTTAAAGCTTTGACCCATTGCTCTACTTCATTTATAGGCATATTGAGAGCTATATGGGATATAGAATGCCAATAAAATATAAAAAAGCTACAGCTAATAAATATCTAATTCCATTTAATGATATGTCGCTTCTGTAAAATTATTCTTATATAACAATATTAATTTAAAATACATTTTCAATAAATTTGAAATAATTTCTTTGAGAATTGCTACAAATAAAAATAATTTATTTGCATTAAAAGACTTGCTTATAAATTATTTATTAATTTATAAGAAATTATTTCAAATTTATTGAAAATGCATTTTATATTGAATTAATATTAAGCATAAATATCACGCATTCCCAAAATAAATTTTTTTTAATAGTAGTAACTTTATTTCCATGTGCTAATACTTTTCTGTTCATTCATGTCACTGGTCAAATTCGCGAAAATGTCGTTAATTGCAGTAATTACAGGCGAGTTAATTTTAGGCCCTAAATCTCACCTGCAAAAGTGTTGGCAACCGAAACCGAAACTGAACAACTGCAGCACTAATCGCATTCACACATCGACGCATGCAGCAGCTTATTTTCACACGCCTCGAAAGTTGCCCCCCGGTCTTGCAACTGTGCAACAAAACAGTTGTGTGTGTGTGTCTCTCTCTCTGACTGAACTGACCTGGCAGTCGAGCCTGGGCGCCCAATTTGTTTGTGCTGTAGCAAACCGAGCTGCATAAAAGATGGGGAGAGGCGCTTTTTGGCAGCTGTTGACCCAACGCGTAACCAATTTTGGCGCACGCCTGTAATGTCACAGTGCCCAGCGGCCAGCGGTTGCAGGTTGCAGCTGCAGCAGCAGCAGCAAGTTGCACGCTGCGTTTCATCATTACCCGCTCGTTATCGCTTCTTGAATTTAAATGACGAAATAGCTGCATATACTCACACTCACACGTTGTACACTGCGGCGTATACGCAACCGATTTGGAAATTTTGTGCCACCAAATTTCCTACAGCCTTAGCCTCTTGCGCTCTGATTGTCAATGATGGCATGACATGTTCCGCTTGCATATGAGAGAGTGAGAGCAACGCGTATGCAACGTTCAAAATGCTCTGGGGCTTTTTATCACACATACGACACGTTGGCCACAGCTCAGTGGCTGGGCGCGCGAATACGCAAATGCTCATTAAAATACTCAAAAATGTTGTAGGCGAAATGTTGTCGGTTTGCCTTTGAAATGCTATTTTCACTTGCCCCCGAGCCTTATCACATCGCACATTTTGTGTCTATCGCTTGAATTGTTGCCTAAAGAGGTGAAATTTAAATGAAATGCTCGCAAATGTAGCGACAATGGCGCTTTGATGCAAAATTGATTTGAGTGCAGTGCCAAAAAATTCATTTAGTTGATTTAATATATCAACTAAATGCTAAATAAAATTTCATTAATTTAAATAAACGCTTAATACTAAAAAAATTAAAATTGTTATTGATTGAACTAAATTCAATTTTGAGCACAAATCTAATTTTGCTGCACAGAAAAAATTAGATATAAATAATTGATTTAATATATCAACTAAATCCTAAATAAAACTAAAATTTAATTAATTTAAATAAACGCTTAATACTTAAAAAAATTAAAATTATTATTGATTGAACTAAATTCAAATTTGAACACAAATCTAATTTTGCTACACAGAAAAAATTAGATATAAATAATTGATTTAATATATCAACTAAATCCTTATAAAACTAAGTTTAATTTATTTAAATAAACGGGTAATACTAAAAAAAATTAAAATTATTAATGATTGAAATAAATTCAATTTTGAACACAAATCTAATTTTGCTACACAGAAAAAATTAGATATAAATAATGAAGCAAATTTAAAGCAAAATATATGAAATCAATGAACAATAATAAATTTTTGAAGCTAAGTACGAATTCATTTTAATTTTTTTACGAATATTTTAACTTTTATCTATTGAAATTGTAATAAATTTATCTATAGCCCAGCACACGCTCATAAATTTTGTTCTATTCAATAACTTTTAGACCTTATCACATGTATATAAAATCGCGTGCGTTGTTGTTTGATAGAGACAGACAGAGAGTTAAATTTTAAATAAAATGCTTAGATGCAACAATTTGAATGCATTGCCTAAAGAGCAATTTTAACTTAAATTGGCATTAATTTTAAATTAAAACCTCAACATATTTTATAAAAGAAATTCCCCACTTTTTTAATAAAACTTGCATTCAATATATTTAATTATATGTACGAGCATACAAAACTTTTAATATTTAAACTATTGTCTATTATAATACAAGTCAATTTATTTATTGCCACAGCAACTCTTTGTTAACGAAATTCTATGCTATTCACTAAGTTTTGCTGCATGTTGTTGTCGCTTGTGGACGCTCCACACACTTTAAATATGCTAACCAAACACAAGCGCTTACGTGTTTCGTTGCTCTGTACACAATGATAACCCGCTGATGTCATATAAATAACAGATTTAGTGAGCCCGCTCGGTCGTTGGGCTGCCTGGCTGGTTGGTTGGCTTGCTGGCCATTTTGTTTGTATTTCAGCGTTTCAAGCGGTGCAGACAGCAGCGACAGATAACGCTGCAGCTTTTGCTGGCCAAACAAGTGCAGCTGCTAGGCAGAGAGCGACTAGGCTTGGGGTCAGTTTTTATATGTCATATCCATAGCATAGAGAGGCCTCTAACGTGGCTGACGCTGGGGCTGGGCAATTGTTTTTGGCGCAATGGCGGCTTTTAATGGTCGCCAACGCGTCGAGTCTGGCAACGAGGGCAAATAATAGCTTCGGCTTCATTGACTGCGTTAATTGCTGTCATTCATTTGAAAAGTCATACGCGTGATTTTCGGCAAACACACACACACACACAGACTCACTTGAGTGCTGTTAAAACTGATGATGATGCGTTTGCTCATACGCTGGACGCTCGAGCTGCTGCCATAACATTTAATAGCGTTGCCTTTTATGCTGTCATCATCGTTGCAGCTCTGCTAAAGAATCATAATCCCCTATTGGATACACTTTTACTTTTACCCCAACACACACACACACACACACAAAAATTCTTAACGCTGTCTAGCAATCATTTATGTCATATTAGGTGTAACCAACCCCAAGCAGCGAGACTCCTTTTACTTTTTGCCATATTCACAAATCCAATTTGGCTGCTAAGCCCAGTCAGCCAGCCAAACATTTTTGTGTACGTTTATTGATTTTGTGCTTGCTCCTGTGTCCTGTGTCCTGGTCCTGGTCAGTTTTGGGGTACAGGCAATGTGGCAACCTTTTGAACATTGCTTACAGTGCGTATGTGCAATTTTTTGTGGGTTCTGGCTGCTGAAAATTTAATAGCCATTTGAAAAGCATTTGATTTTGGATTTGTAGTTGTTTTTGTTTTGTACTAAGTAGATTAAGTGCTATCACTTCAAAGTTGTTTTCAAATGCTTTTATTTCTGGTTAAATTGAATACTAAGCGCAGATAGAGATTTTTAAATGAAGGCAAGCAATGAAATATTTTGCAGCAATAAATAAAAAAATATACAAATATTAAATTACAAAATATTTTAAAAATAATTGTAAGGAAAATTTATTTTTTGTTAGCTATGTGCAGAATTAATTAGAACTAATTTTGTTTTTAAATGGATTGCATACTTTTATGCGCTTTTCTAGCAAATTATTTCAACTAATTTTTGAGCACTTAAATTTAGTTAATTGAAACTTTCTTATGCACCCCGCAGCTAAAAGTTAAATTCACTTTGTTTGGGGCATATATAAAAAATAAAAACTCATATTTTTGTTACCTAAAATATTAATAGCTGCCAGTTCAGTCGTGCAGTTTATGTGTGCAGCGCCATTGAGGCTGCCCAACGGATGCATATACATAAATTCCGCTCGTGTGGTTTTTGAAATGCATTACGACCACCCCCAGCGCGCTTTTGGATATGCAAGGGCTAAGCTAATCAAGGGCTATGCCAACAATTTACTTAGCCAGGCACACACTCGATGCCTCGATCCGCCAGCAGATAAAAGGGAGGGGGGGGGAAGGGCGATTATGTGTGGGGGGTTGGAGTGAGCCTTTGCATCATATCAGCTTAGCTTGCCTTCGTGTGAATTTCCTTTGCATGCAGGCGTTCATTGGTGTTGCTTTACAGCCATTTGTCTGTGCGTTTTGGGGCCTCATGCATAAACCAATTTACTTTGCATAAGCTCGGGCACACACGAGGGTCAGCAGCAGCAGGAGCAGCTGGAGCAGCAATTTTTGCCAGTTGTAGTTACGAGAGCGTCCACGTTATGCATTTATGCGCCTTTGTCTGCGGTTTTTTGTGCTCCGTCGTCGTCGTCGTCTGCGGCGCCGGGTCATTAATTTGAAAGCGAGTGTCCGTCGACTTTTGGCCCCCCCCCCCCAAAAAAACATACAGACCAATCAGTCGGGCAGTCGAACTGGCACTGGGCACTGCAGCAACCATTACTGACTGTCCGAGCTCTGTTCAGGTTCTTAACGGCATTTCCCCAGTGAGAAATTAGGAAATTGCATTTGCAGTCAGTGCAATGGCTTCGAACCCAAAACTCCCACCCACTCACCCAGTCAGAAAATCCAAAAACGAAACGGATGCACGCCTGGCATGGAGCGACGTGGCAACGGAATTTACGCGTTGCACTCGGCCGAAGATTCGCAATCGTCGATAGGCAAATGCAGCAGGCAGACCAATTGGCCAGCGGCTGGGGTGGGGGATTGGGGGCTTGGCTGACTGCATCGACAGCTGGAAATTGGCAAAATGTAAATTTTCATATGCTCCATGGCTTTACACCCTCTCAGAACTCTGAACTTAACCCAACATTAAACCACGCTCCACACACTGTTACATGAGCGGTGCTGGCTGCATACCAATTTATTGCTCATTCGCGGCGTATGCCCCGGCATGGTCATCATCATCATCATAATGCTCTTCATGAGTAGGTTATCGTAATCATCAGCGCATGTGGTTTGTGTTTTTAAAGCGCCGTAGCGCTAAAATATTCATAATCAACGCAGCATTTGCAACAGTTGCAGTTGCAGTTGCAAAGCTACAGTTACAGTTAATATTTTGCCATGGATCAGCGCTTGCGGCGCTATTGAGGTTAGGTGTCACTTAGAAAAGCTGCGCTTTAGAGTGGGCCCTCATTATTAGAGTATGGATGGGTGTATTATTCAGTGGGTGGAACTAATTAAGGCATTTAAAAGGAATTTTACATATTTATTATTTAGCTAGAGGTGGTGAGCACCTATGATAGACTAAATTTATAGAAAGCATCGCTACTATTGTGGCGGAAACTAATCAAAGCGTTTACAACACATTTATTTTATTTATATATATATATAAGTTAACTAATCTTACGTACGCGCTTGATTAGCTTGAGTAGTTATCTTTATTTAGTTGTTGTAGTCACCGTCGAAGTAGAATTAAAACTAAACTAAGACTAACATAAAGCTTACAACTAAACCCAGATCACCTGCAACGCCTTTGGCAGGGTTACCAGAGTCGCTGGATAACTTATATATTAATGATATTTATCATTAAGGAAGAGGTGACAAAATAGCGATAGTCAGCACTATTAAGGGTTCTGAATGGAAATATCGTTACTATATATAAAAGCAGCTTAAATTAAGTAGATAATATGATATACACAATGAACTGAAACTTGGTTTGTTATTCACAAATAATTGAGCAGCATCTACTACAATTAAATATGAACTGAAAACAATTTACAGTCAGCAAACATTCCAAATAAAATAAGGAAGCCATTGCTACTAACCATAGTTTGATATGTTGTTTGTTTGTTATAATTAAAATTATAAACAAGAAACAATTTCCATAAGTAATTTCTACAATTTTAATAGGTTTAGCTACAGCGAAAGGCAATCATAGATACTATCGATAGTTTCCCAGCTCTTCCTCAAAATGACTGACAAACTAATTGAGTTAATTTCGAGCTCACTTTTTGAAGCTTTAGTAATTGCAAATTCCAATCAATGCAACGCGCTTGCAACATATCAGTGCCCGTTTTGTCTTCCACTGGATGTTGCAACATGGCTGCTGGAGATGGCGACAATAACAACCATTAAGTGTGACCAACACGTAACCGGGCAATAAACAAGCGTGACAAATGATGCTGCTAAATGAAAGTTGATTGCCAGTTGACGGTCACACCTGTTTCGACTGTTTCGCGTTGGACTAAAGGTGAGGCAGCAGCAGCCATTGGCCGGCAATCAAAATTGTCACACAGCCATAGACATTGACAAAAAAAGAAATGGAGAGAAGCGACAAGAATTCGCAGAGTCCGAGCACGCAACGGAAGTTAGGGGCCAAAAGCAAATGTTCCCAACGTTGTTGCTGACCATATTAATAATGATGGCAGCACCAGCAGCAGCGACAAAACGCAAAATGGCCATCGAGTTGTCACGTGTCGAGGTCTGCGTGTGATTTCTACGACAGCAGAGCCAAACGGAAGCGAATTTTACACGTCAACCTGCAACGTTTTTTTTTCAACACTTTACGTTTATCTTTTGCTGCTGCTGCTTTTTTGCAGTGACTGTTATTTCTGTAAGATCGTTGATGCGACAACCCGCTGTCGCCTTCAGCTTGCAACGTAGCCAGGCAGACGCCGACGATGACACAATATCAATGGGGGGTCAGTCAAAGCAGCAGCAGCAGCAAGCAGCGTCCAATATTATAAGCATTGTTGTTATTATTGTGCTCAAGCTGTCGCATTGTCACACTGAATTCGCTCGTCTTGTCAGTCGATAAAAATTGAATAAGTTCGCGCAGCGGCAGCAGCAGCAGCAACAAAGAGAGAGGAGAGGAGTGGAGTAGACAGCATTCTGATAAATGTATTGTAATGTGTCGTGTGAAGCGTGATTTTAAATTAATTTAAATAAATTGAAAATGAATGGAAATTCAGCTGCAAGGAATGCAAGCAATAATCTGAATAAATTACTTGCATTCAATCGAAGCAACAATGCAAGTCAGCAAGAAAAGATAAATTCAAAAATTATAAACAAATATAAGTAGACTCATTAGCAGCAGCACTAACATTGAAGCTAGTTGCACTTGCATTAATTCTGTTCAACTGCCATTTGAAAAGTACCTGGGGCAAAGACTCTGGATGTCTCGCCACGGCTAGTGCCACCCTCTATGCCAATTCAGTCAGCCAGGCGGCAAACAAATTACTAATTGGCAAGCAAAACGCTCTGCTTGTTTTCTAACAGACAAACAACAACAACAACAGCAGCAATGACAAAGTCCTAACTGTAGCTCTCGTCTCGTCTGCTTTAGACCTGGCTAGGGCACACATAAGCTTCATTAACTCAAACTATGCTGCATTTTGCGATTATCAAATTGTCTTTACACACATGAAACCAACGAGAAGCAGCAGCAGCAGCTACAGGGATTCAACAACTGACAATTGTTGACTGCTGATGGCAAATAGCAAGTGCAAAACTTGCCCGCCGGCAGCTTGTCTCATACCTGGAGCAGACCAAAGTGGACAGTAAACTGCTAACCGCAGAAATATGAAGCGCAGCACAACGAACTGGGCACTGGGAACTGGGAACTGGCAACTCTTTATGTCTATGTAGAGAAAAGTGGAAAATCCCTGAAATGATTTTCGGGGGGCTTGAACAAACAGCCAAAGGAGGCGCATGCAAAAATGCAGCAAGCAACGCCAAGGCTGACAAACTGACTGCTGCACTTGCCATACCCAGACACAGACACAGACATGAACAACACAGCAAAACACAGCCAGACACATTATCACACCTGACAGCGATTAGAGCGATGCTGCTGCTCTTAAATTTCGGTGACGTGTAAGCGACAACAACAACAACAACAACATGCTTGGGGCGTCACTTGATTGAGAGTGTGAGTTAAGCGACCTGCTGATTGATGGGCCAAAGCACTGGCTCAGCTTGAGACTGGCCAGCCAGCCAGTCAGCCAGGGCAGCTCATTAAAGCAAAAAGGCTGTTGATTAAAACGAGCTCGGGCGTAGCGACTAAGAAACTCAATTGCAGCACGCTCTAATTAGCAATTAAAAAGCTTCACAAAAATGTATTTCAATCGAGTGGCAGGTTATAGATGTTTTAAATAGCTAAGAGCTAAAGCAAATTTAATTAAGTGTAGCCCAAGCCCTAGAAAATTGCCGCCCACTACACAAAGCAAGAAGGAGTGAAAGTTCAAGAGCGATTATACAGTTATATCATACACTATATTATACATTACAGTTTTAAGTTTCAATTTTAAGCTCATTTATTTATTAAATTTAATATTATGCCAACTATTAACAGTCTTAGCATAAAATGTTAAAGAGTAAAATTTAATGAAGGAATTTATGCAAAAATTAATTATTTTAAAATTATTATAAAATGTAAAGAAGTAAAGTTTAAATATGAAAATAAGTACATTTGAATATGTAAAAATTAGAATTTTTCGAGTGAACTAAATTTTAATTTTTACATTTTATTTCTTATTTAAATTTCACTTCTATACATTTTATAATAATTTTAAAATCATTAAATTCAGTTCAAAAATTCTAACAGTTATTTAATTCAACTTCTCAAAAAAAAAATGCAATAAATAGTGACTTAATCGCATATATTTATATTATTATTATATTCAGCATGCTGTATCAATTATCGCTTTCTGCAATGGGAACATTTAATAGATATACCCAATCGCTGATTATTTAAATCATATCACTGATATGCCTCAAAAATGTTTATGTTCATTTAAATATCACAGCAAATAGATACAAATGTAGACATATTTGATATGCCTCATAGCTTTAAATAATAACGTTTTAATTGCATTTCTCTGGCTTTTAATAAAATGCGGCTGCCTTGAAACCCTTTCCCAGTTGCTCCAACGCTGTTAGACAATATGTTGCCAAGGCAGAGAAGCAAAAACTTTCGCTTAATTCGCTAAATTTAGGTCACTGTGTTGAATTGCAGCAGCGGCAGCGCAGCAGCAGCAGCAGCAGCATAACTTTGCTACTACCAGCCAAGTGAGTCAGTTCAGTTTCAGGCTTACAGCCCCTTTATGCCCTTGCGCTCAAGTTTGTTGTTATGTGCAAATATTTTCCATTTAATTAACGCATGGAAAACTAGTTGCAAAGATGGTCCGACGACGGTCTCATGCTGTGTGGGCAAAGCGTGGGGGTGGGGGGAAAGTGGGCGTACTGTCGCAGCAGATTAAAATAAATTGCATAGAAATTTATCATACGAATCTCTGGCCAGACAACAATAACAACAAATCAGTTGTGCGGAAAAAAAACAACAACAACAACTTGACACAGTTGCTACTAAAGTTGGCAAAGGAAGTGGCGCTTAGGTTCACTTCTAATGCGTGTGTGTGTGTGTGTGTGTGTGTGTGTAATTGTATGAGTGTCTATGCCATAATTAATCATAATAAAACCGGAGACAGCAGCGAACCAGGTAAATGCGAGTAGCACAGCAAACCAAGTTGAGTAACAAAAAAAAAGTTGAACAAAGGGCAACACAATTCTCTAGCATTCTGCACTGCCATCAAAATAAATGAGCCAATTAAGCGGGCCACAAGTGAAAATGGCCGCCAAACTTAGCTTTAGCCTGATAAGGGTAGCCCCAGTAGCCCAGTGAGTGTCCCAAAAACTTTGCACAAATCTCTGGCTCAGGTGCTGATGCTGCTGCCGCCGCCGCCTCATCATCATCATCAACGTTTTTGGGGATTTTCGTAGCTACCAATTCTTTGGGGTTTGCCAATTTATGCTACGGCTACGGCTACGGAAATTTATTTACGTTGCACCAGCAGGTACAGGGCGTTGACTAAGGTTAAATCGTTTGTAAATTTGCGTCTAATGAAACTAAAAGAGCCGCTAATTGTTGCCTCATTGTCAACGCTGCTGCGTCGCGCTCAAAGTTTCTTTTTTCTTTAATTTTTGATTGCGGCTTTGGGCTAATTGAGAGCAATTTATCAAACATTGTTTCTTAATTGCAAAAAAAAATAGAATTGAGTAATTAGCAATAATAAGTTTTGCATAAAAATAAAGAGTACAAGTAGTAAATAATATTTTATAAATCAATCAAATAAATTGGTATGCACACCGCTTACTTTTATATATTTTATAAACTTTAAGTGTCTTAAAAATATTTAAGCTATTTGTAATTAAATCTGTAATTTATTTTTCTTTACAGGTACGTACCCATTAGCCACATTAAGCTGTCAATCAAATATGTTTGAGCCTCATCATCATTTCTTGCATCTTGCCGCTCCACTTTAAAAACTCCACGAAAAAAACTCAGCAAAAATATTTGTTTACAAATTGCTCGCAGCTATTGACGTCAGTTTATTCATGTAAATATTTGCGCAATTTAACGCCGGCGCGCGTTTATTTACGATTGTGCTTTTGTTCAGCTAAATACTTTTATTCAAGTAAACGTAATGAGCTTTTAGCATAATATTGCCAGTTAATGTTGAATCAATTGGCATTGGGCAGTACTAACAAATATTATCATGCAAAGCAGCTGGAAATTATAGAGGTTAAAATATTTATTGCTACATGAATGAGCAGCTGGTGTTGGCTTCCGGGCAGGGTATGTAAAATGAATAATAATTATAAAGATAGCAATAGGTATTATAGTTTGAATTATTAGAAATTATAGTAAATGAAATTCAGTTAAAATATTAGAAGAGTTTGTTGAAATGAATATTTTATTTATTTAAATAAATAATATAGAGCATATAGCTTAAATTTTTTGTATGCATATTTTCTAAATGGATTTTGATATAATAAATGTGTTATATATTTTGCTTTATAATTTTTTATTATTTAATAAGATATACGGGGTATTCCGTGTACCCAGTTATGACCTTGGTCTCTGTTGATTCAGCCCAGATGGGCGCGCCGGCTAGTCTTACAACTAGCGTTATTATAAATTTTTATATAAAAAAGTGTCTTGATTTGCATTGAAATTCTCTGATCTTAATATGTAATTTATGCTTGAAAATATTTCAAAAAAGTATATAAATCTTTTTCATAAAGATTTATATAATTTAATTTAAAACTTGAACTGATTTAGCTTATGAATAACTAGCGTAATGTTGAGTTTGCAGCTTAAAGTGTCTTAAAGCTAGAGCGCGTGTAATTTCAAACTAATTAGTGCTGTGGCAAGTAACTACACACAAATCATGTGGCAGCTGCTCCTTTTCCGTGCTGCTAGCTGTATCAGCAGACTCCACATTGGCATCGGCATCAGCAGCAGCAGCAGCAGCTGCAGTTGACTTGCTGGTTGCATATCGCTGGTCGCTCGTTAGATGGCGACGCTGGTTTTCTGCCATGCTGACAACCACAAGCGCAACAAGGGCGCCCAGCAGCGAGCCGGCCACAACATCCGACCAATGGTGTTTGTAGTCCATGACACGGCTGAGCCCAACGAATGTGGCGTAGCCAATGCAAAGCAGTTGCCCCACTGGACGCAGCAAGCTCGACGGCTGTGGCAACTTGCTGCGTTGCAAGTAAAAAGCCAAGAACACAAGCCCATAGAATGCCATGCTCGAGTGTCCACTGGGAAAGGAAACGTACAGATTTTTTATCATCTCAGGCGTAGCGCCAGATAATTCAGGCTGGCAGCTATAGCTGGTGTAATAGACGCCGCCCAAGCGATGCGCTTCATCCGTACAGAGGCCGCCATCCTGCAGCTTAGGACGGCAAACATCAAAGAAATGCGGACGCAGTCTGCCTATGGTCTTCTTGCCCATGTCCTTGATCATATTGGAGGCAACATGACCGAACAGATACCAGCGCATGATGTTGAAAATAGGCCAGAACAGCTGCGAACGGCGAGAGCCACTAGACCAGCAGCGCCGCAGCTCCAGCAGCAGCACAGCCACAAAAGGAAAATACGAAGTAGTCCAATGCAGTATGGACGGCGTTATGGTATCCTCATGATAAGGATACATCAGCGACTCATCGTCACAGTGGAATCCACGCTGCGTGCCCTTGCCCCACCATTTCTTTAAATACGCATTCGCCACCAGCAGCACAATTAGCAATAAAATATCCACTACAAAACGCCCCTGAGTGCGTCCGAGCACCGACCAGTCGAGTTTGCGATCGAAACTCATGTTCAACTCGGTTCAACGCTTCACGTGTCACTGATCCGAACGCCTCAAGTCGCCAAAGCTCGAAGCCAAGCACTGCCCGTCAGATTTGAGTTTCTTTTGTAAGCGTGCGGCGCTATAACTATATAGCAGCTGTTTAATCAGACAACCAGAGCACTTTAAATTATAGCACTGCGAACTCCAAATACACTACGTCTGAGCGTGATCGTTACACTCGATTGACTTTTCACCTCAACAGTCTCACTAAAATTGTTATGTGTTTGTTAATTGCTGTTGCTCTTATAGCTGTGAGTAGTGTGGGTGAGATTTTTTACCTAGCAACATTGTTTTTTTACCCAGCGTACTTCCCCAAGCATCTTACCTGGGTGGGAATTTTTTAAACCTAATCAGGTAGATCTGATCTTTCAACCTAAAGTAAACAATAAATAATCTTTTACAATGTTTATTATTCAAAACAAACATTTATGTCGCTATATTAAGGTGTTCCTTATTTTCTATTATGGTTTTTTGTAAAAAACGCCGCTTATTTTGTTTAACTTGCTTTGAAAACTATTTTCACCACATGAGGTGAAAATATGCACAGAAGTTAAAAGATATATGTGTCTATAAATAGAGGGTAGACTCTTTCTATATAAATTTAACTTTTTTTGAATCTATTTTTATAAATCTTACTATATATACCAAGGTATATTTTACCGGCAGTGATCAAAATATACACAGAAGATGAATTCATTAACAATCTAAGTACTTAGTACTCTATTTCAAGTACTAAAATAAGTAAATTATATAGAATTATTATAACTAATTATAGTACCGACGTGAAATTCCAGAAGTAAACAAATACAGAGCTCAAGTTTTTCTATATAAATTCGTAGTATAAATAAACCTATTCATACAAGAGTATACCAGGCTTTGACTTCTTCACTCTATATGACGCTATATAAATAAATTATTAAATTAAAACATTAATTCTTGTCTTTCTTAACCAGTTGATAGCAGGTTAAACATGATTTTTATGATTTCAACACATTTAATTTATGCGCACAATTATTAATTAATGTATTTAAAAGCACTTTTATTTTTAGCGATAACCAGCTTTTATTTTATTGAACCCTACATGGGGGTTTGTCGTCGACACACTTGTTCTTATTACTTGCCCAGTGGACTCTGTTGCTGATAAGCAGCCGCATCATCATCATTTGCTGCTGTTGCACGTGCTGAGGTTGCCAAGTACAAATATTTTGTTTTAGTCTGTTGTCTGGCCTTGAAATTATTTGCAGTACACGCCAGTTTTTGTTTACTGTAATTATATAATTATATATTTTCATTGTGTACGAGCTGAGCTTTGATTGCAAGCTTTGCGCGCTCTTAAGTTCGCTCTTAAATATTTTTATTTATCTTTATGAATCATAAAGATGATATTCATGTTGCTACCTCAAAGTTCTCACGATCATTCAGCAAAGGTTCCCCAAAATAAAATTAATAACAAATTTAAAAATTTCAATACGTTGCCGCCAGTATGACGCAGCATTAAAAGAAGTCCCAAAAAAAAGAGCAAAAGGTAAATAAAAATGTTAGTTGCTATACAAACGTAACGTGCTTTGTTTTTTGAGTCACCTACACAGCTGATCGGTTTTGTTTTTAATATTGTCAATGCATGTGGCAGCGAAAAATGTTTTATAAACAATTGCCAGCAAGTAAATAAAGATAAACAGAGACAATCGAATGGGGTTACATATTTGGAATAAGGTTAAATATTTAACTTTCAATGAAATCAATAGCCACATAAATGGTTTTTTAGCTATTTTGAATTTTTTATTGCAAGCAATTTAATATATGATATAAATTTTGTATTGTTTTTATCATTATAGCTAATTTTAGTATAGCTGCTACTATTATTAGTATTATTATTAATACTATTAACATATAAAACCATATTATTTTATTGTTGAGCTGTAAATCGATAGAGCAGCACTTTAATCAATGCAATAATAATGAGCAAATGATTATAGGCTGCTGCTTGGCCTTGCGATTAGATCGACTGAACAGTAGTGAGAGCCAATGAACTGAGAGAAGTGTAATCAAGGTGAAGCCAGTAAGAAGCGCAAGCCCTACAAAGCGTTGGGGGTGTTTTTTTTTTCTTGTCTTAAACAAATTGAGCGTATTTAAATTTTGTTACTCTTTTGTATTAGACAATACAAGAATTCTCTTACTGCTGACGCTCTCTGTGGCCTAAAATATGGAACTAAAATTAATTTATGCTTTATCTTAACTAACTGAGGCAGGCGCTTGGGTACACAATTGATATTTAGAGCTTATAAATAAATATTGGGCAATATAAATATCAATTTCTTTAGAAAAATCTTTAATAATAATTTATTTTGCTCACAACTAATTATGATACGATTTATCATTAGCAAGAAATTTTTATAATAATATATAAAACAAACATTATATATTTTATTATAAATATTACTTATCAAGTATGATTAAAACTCGCTACAGTATTGACTTGAAAAGCTTGCTAGGAGATTGTCTAGAATTAGTCATAGGCATAGCCACTTATTAATATTCAAGTCGGGAGCTTTCTACAAGATTATATTGATAATAGATTATTTATATGTATAATCAAGCATAAAAAACTAAAAAAGAAATATATGTCATATAAGAGAATATAAATTTAATATTTATTACATAAATAGCAGTTAAAGCTTAAAGTTAAAGAATACAATGAATTGCAAACAAATACAAAATGAATATTTTACAAATGCAAGCGAGAATGATTGGACAGTTAACTAGCAACTACTGTTAAAACTAATACTGGGAGTCTTACGACTACGTCTATGTTATCTATAAATAATAGATACAATTAATAACAAACTCGTTATCATGCAGCACACTGGGTATATATTTAGTACTTGAAGAGCGTGTTAATTGCTTTGGAATGTTTGGATTGCATTGGTGGGTGTGGTTGTGGTTGGGCTTCGTTATGGCCAAGCTATACCTTGGTACAATACTGATCGTCGTTGTAGCTGCTGTTGACACTATAAGGCGGCGGCGTGCTGGCGCCCACTTCCTCCTGAAGAGTAGCTGAGGTGTTCTCCCGCCGCAGTCCGACGCCAAGCAGCACATCGTGACTGAATAGCTTTGCTATATAGCGAGCGGTAATGAGCGCGCCACAGATGCCCAAGAGTGAGCCCACTAATACATCAGACCAGTGATGCCAGTTGTCCATAACGCGACTCAGAGCTGTATACCAGGCCAGCATGATGAGCACAAACTGCACAAAGTGTCGCCAAATCTTGCAGCTGCGCCAGTTGAGCTTCACCTGCAGATAGAGCGCAACATAGAGCAAAGCATAGAAAGCAATGCTGGAGTGGCCGCTGGGAAAGCTCAAACGCGCCTGCCGCACATCCGCTACGGTGTAGCCCTCGCCGGCGCATTCATAGTCCTCCACATAGCGATGCTGATTGGCCAGATCGCTGCAGAGGCTGCCATCGCTTAGCTGTGGCTGGCACACAGCCATGAAATGAGGACGCAGACGTCCAATTGTGTATTTGCCCACCTCGGTGGCATCGAATGTGAGCAGCATGCCAAAGCCAAAGTAGCTCAACTGGCGTCCAAGCTCTGAGAACCAGCCGGCGAGCTGCCAGTTGAGCAACTGCACCGTCGAAGTCAGCTCGCGATCACGCAGGGCGCGTGTGTACTCCACCAGTCCAAAGATGAGCAGCGGCAACACTCCAGCCATAAGTCCCAGCATCAGCGGTGTTATTGTATTCTCCCTATATGGATAACGTATGCTCTCATCATTGCAAAAGAAGCCACGTCGCGCCGGCTCCACTGCAAACTCAAAGATTGCTATGGGTATCAACAGCAGCACTATGATGAGCAGCTCCAGAATCATTTGCCGCAGCATGCGACGCTGTCCAGCAGTTGTTGCTGTTGTTGTTGTGTTGTTGCTGCTGCTGTTGGCGTTGCGCTCCGTTGCCACTGCGGGGGCGTCGTCGCGCTCTTCATTAGTCGCGTCGCGCATTTTGTCTGTGTGTCTGTGTACAGACGCGTTGTGCCCAATGCGTTTTTAATTAGTTAATATTCCAAATTTAATGCCAAGCTATAATTGTTGGGCGCTTTTATAATTTTCGTATATACCCGCTTCGATCGTAGTGGGTTCGTTGTCAGTGACTGACTGATCTGGCCTCGGCTGTGTAACGTTCTTTTAAATTAACGCTCATTTCATGCGCGCACAGTGGCGCTCTTACTGCTTAACTCGTTCGCTCATGCGCCCTCTTAAAAAGTTCTCCTTGGCGCTCTCTCTCTTCGCTCTCTTTATAGCGTGTCTTTGAGTTTTACTACTCGGCTAGTTGTTGACTACTTTTGCGCATTCTGCATGTGGCTAGATTAGACTACGTTCAATTTATTTGCACTGCAAGAAAAATAATATAAAAATAGTAAAAGTAGTTTAAAAATATATTAGGTTGTCTAGTTAAATTATTTGCTATTAACTTTGGTTTTGGTTTTTTATGCGCTATATGTGTTCTTAACTAAAAGAATAATCTAAAAAATATATACAGCACCATAACTAAAATTAAATTAATTTTAACACAAACCAAAAATTTCCAGCACTTTGTAATTGCGGACAATTTCTTTGTAATAATAATAATAAAATTAATTTTAATCAGTTTTGAAATGTTATTTCAATAAAAAGAATAATTTAAAAAAAATATATGCAGTTAGGTGCTTAAGTTAAATTAGATTTACACTTATGAAACACTATACATAATTTAATATATACTCTATGATATTGATTTTTATATTGTCATAACAACTGTGAAATTTTTGCATATAGAATTTATTATAATTTTGCATTGTGATTCTTCTAAAAGTTTCAAATATTAATCCCAATTCTTTTGTTATATTATTAATAGCAGCTACAGATTTTGCGCAGTGTAACGAAAGTAAAGGTAGAGACCAGCGTCGCATTCAAGATCATTTTGATAAGATTAATCAACGCATGCTCTAGATAACAATTCAACGCAATTGAAGGTGCGCTGCGAGTTAAATTTTCGCCAATTCACGACAGACGCACTTAATTGAAGATAAACTTTGCTTTATGGCCGATGAATAAGACAGTAGCTTGCAACGTTTTTTTCGCAAGGTATTTTAAAAGATAAAAATAAACTCAAGTGGAGCTGCGTGCAGTAGAAAGAAGCGTGATAAGCGGACATAATTTCTTAGGTCAATAGGCGCGCTTGAGTGTGAGTCACGTTATTTACTCAGATGGGGAGCGTGAGTGGGCAACTATTATACTAGAGCAGTGAGGCATAAAATAGACGCACGCACAAGATTTGCATTATCAACTTGCAACAACAAAAGCAACAACAGCTTGCAATGCTAATCTGCAAAACTGCAAGAATGGCCGCCATTGTGGGCTTTGATCTTTCGTCTGATCTTTGGCGCTCTTAGCCGGCGCTCCAACCCAACGAAGAGAGCAAGTTGCAGAGGGTGGAAGTTGCAGCTGCGACATATGCACAAAGTTGAACAGTCAATTGTATTAAAAAAAATCATAAAAACTGCGCTGCGTACTCCAAATGAATATTCCAAGCCCCCGCCCACTCTCCCTCGCGCCCAGTCATATTTGCTTGCATATTCGTAGAGCAACGTCAAATGGCTCGACCTTTAATTGAATGAATAAGCGACATTTGATTGAATTAAGGCTCTCTTGTCTCTGTGTGTGTGTGTGTGTGTGTGTGTACAGTTTACATATGTATACATCTCTTTTTAACAAGTCTACATGTTGACTTTTTTATTATGCATGTGAATGTAGAACTGGCGCTTATATTTGGACGCTGTTTGACTTTGCTCGTTGTGCGGGGTTAAGCGCGTTGGCATTTTAAAATGCACTTTGAACTTTTGCAACTGCCATTTCCCCTTATATAAAAACAAATTGATGAAAGCGCAACGTTCCAATAAAATATACAAAATAAAATTGCAATTAAAACTACACTTTAATCATTTTTGTACAGCAAACGAAAAATATAGTTTTTCAACAGTTTTCTAATTAGGCTGCCCGCCTGCCCATATATATAAAACTCACTTTTATGACAATTTTATCGCTTCAGTTTTATAGCTTTGCAATCATTACGATTTAAAATGACACGCACTTATTTGTCTGGGCTGTTAAAATTGTAAGCACACAATGAGTTTTAGTTTTTCAAGTTTTTTAATCGTTTTGTGCCACTGTGCTCCGTTGCGCGTACCGCGTACAGTCGTCAAAGCGCCGCCTGCGAAGTGCGACTGACATAATAACAACTCTGTAAACAAATTGAAAGTAAGCACTTGTTGCTCGAGTGACACTGGACAACAAAGTACGGGCAGCAATAAACAATAATTTCTTTTGTATGGCAATTTAAAATGAAATACGATTTCAAATCAATTATATATATAATAGCTGTATTAATTATTTTAAAATACTTACAAATAATTAAAAAGTATTGTGGAATTTTTAAAGATTATTCAAAAATTAAAAAAACTATATTATTTTTATTTATGTACATATTAAAATATTTGCATTTATTTGTGTGTATATAAACAAGAATTATTGTAATAATCAAAAAAATCTTAACAAATAATCTTCAGCACTTAAAACAATTATTTTCATATAATCTCATATATTGTTGCATTATTTTTTAAATAATATTAAATAATTATTTTTATTTATTTATATAACAAAATTATGTTGCTTAGTGTACTTTTGTATTAAGTGTGGACTGTGGTCAGCAAACTTGCATTGGCTGTGTGGATTCTAAGCTTGAGCATTTGTTTTGTTTGGTTTGAAACTCGACTAAGCAAGTCAACTGATCGCAGTGTGGAACTTAAGTGTGTGTGTGTTTGACTAATTTAAGCTTAAATGGCAAATTCTTCACTAATAACTGTAGGTGGGTCGATCGTAGTAGCCCGCATAGCCGTAGATTTGTTCATTGCGAGGCCACTGACGTCGCTTCACGCGCACTACCTTGAACAAATGGCCCACAAAAATGGCCATAAAGCTGGCCAGCAAAGCGCCCAAGGCCATGCCGGCGGCAACATCCGATATGTGATTTTGATAGGTGGACAAACGCTCCAGCGACACAAGCAAAGCCAAAGCGCCACAGGCTAACTGTAAAGTGGCGCGGAAAACGCGCAGCCAGCGCGCAAAGAGACGCGCCTGGGCGTAGTAGATGAGAAAGCACATGGCGTAGCTAGTGCTGGCCACATAGCCGCTGGGAAATGAGTGACGCACCAGCGAGAGCAGCTCCAACGAAGCGCCATAGTCCGAGCAGCTGTACTGCTCAATATATTGAGAAGCATTCAGCGCACTCAAAGTGGAGCAGTACTCCTTGCCCTCCAGGCTCTGCCAGCTGGGCTTGCATACCTCCATGAAATACGGACGCAGTCGACCCGTGCTGCTCTTTGTGATGCGTATGACCAGCAGCGTTAGCGCCAGTCCAAAGAGATAAACGCCAATGATCTTGTAGCACTCGCTGATGAAGCTCGGAATGCGTGCGCCGACAAAAACAAAGCGCTGCTTCAGCTCTGCCTCAGCTGGAACGCAGGCAGCGCGCAGCAGTTCGACGAGCAGCAGCAGCGCAGCGGGCAGCGCCACTACCGCAACAGTTAGATGCACTTTGGTCAGCCAGGGCTGGCGATACGGATAGCGCAATGTGGTGTCGCTGCAGTGGAAGCCGCGCTGAAAGGTTTGCAGCTGCTGCGGCAGCACCACAAGCGCAGCCCCATAGACGCCCAACAGCAACAGGAAGTCAATAATAAGACGCGAGAGCAGACGCGTGTTCGGATTGCCGCACATTTTGAGACTGCAGAATCTTATTCGTTAGAAGATTTGCTGCTCGTGCTCCAAGGCTGATTTACATGCGTCTATTGGTGTTACAACTTGGCCAGAAACTCGTTTCAAGCTCAAACAATGCTGAAGCTTGCAGCTGCGGCATTCCCAAGCTGCTCCAAAGCTTGCTTAAGTGTATGCAAATTACGTATTAATTTATTCCTAATTTCCTAACTGGTTCCAATTTGACTTGTGCTTAAATCTTCAAGGGAACCTTTGACCAGCTATAGAACCGAACTTGCCAATTGGGCGCGCTGTCGAGCACAGATAACTCAACTGCTAGACAATAGCGCAGCTATAACTGTTAATATTTGCGGCATTATCTATTAATATGCACCATTGATTGAGCATCGATGTTGTAAAGCCCTTGGAATGCAATAAAAATATGAAATAAGCTTGAAAAAGTTAACTATTATATTATTTTACAGTTTGATTTGCTAGCTAAGCTCATAAATTGAAAAAAATGCGTTGGGAACTTTAATTATTAGTAGAATGTTAATATAGTTAACGAAAAGTTGTTGCTCCCCACTCGATAACAGACTAACTACGCCCATGCTATGCAAGCTTACTTATGTCTCACTAAGCGTAGTAAACGTAGTAACGGTAAAAAGCAATTGCTTATCATTAATTGATTTATATTTCTAGTACACATTTCTTAACTTTTACTATATAGTCAACTTTTTTTCAAAGTCGTAGCCGCTTTAAAAAATTCTATATAATTATGGAAAGTGTAAATATCAACTAATTATTTTCTTAAAAAATATTGCAAACATCGCAGGGTTTATTTTCTTTGGAAAATATTCTTAGAATTTTTCGTATATTATGATTTTGCAAAACTAAATCGACCTACCCTAATAACCCAACTATATATATGGTATATAATATACCCTATGAACTCTAGCTGACAAATATACCTGAATTTCTAGTTTCCACAACGATATTGTCTGCATAATTAAAAAACATTTATTTGTCAAAGAAAAAAGTGTATTAATAGTTTCATGGAGTGGGTTGAATCATATATTATTAATCAGGTTGGCGTGCCCATCTGAAATAGAACATGGTTCAATAGCTTTTATGCCATTAAATTCAAGTTTATTTCGGAATTTGAAACTAACTATAAAACTACTTTTAAATGAAGCATTTATATGCATCAAAGCAATCAATCTATATATATCCTGGTAAATTCAACCGGATTTGATGAATAACTTCGGAAGCATTTAATTTTGAATATTCTATACACTATAGAGGGGGGTTAACCCACAGCTTTTGTCTATATCATACTATATGTTTGTATATTTGCACGTTCTGCGCTCGAGTGCACTTTCCGAATTTTTTAGCTATAACATCAACAAATTTTAACAAATTAATCAAATCAAATGTGCAAAATGAGCAGCAAATTTTCATAAATAAATAATGTGATTGACAACAATACGAATATGATAATTCAAGTAATGATGCAATTACTATTTAAAGATATTTTTTAGCATTCATGTCTGCAAGCGAAGTTCACAACTCATCTTTGTTAATTATGGGAAATTTTTGAGTCTCTTTCCCATGTTTATATTTTTGATTACATGCATGTAATGCTGAAATTCAAGCGAAAGCTTTAAGTGCAAGTTGTTAACGGTAATCGATATGCTAAGCTGCAATGAAAAGCGGAAGTTTATAATAAACTGTAAAACTTGAGTTTATGTTTTCAAAGAAAAATCAATACGTACAGTTTGTTTGGTTCCACTTTGCTGAGTAGCAACATTCACTTTACTCATCTTTTGTATATTAAAAAACACGCACACAGACAGGCAGACTGACTAAGAGATCTTGATAAGCTTCACATCGATTGAACACTTTCTACTTTGCAGCTGCTTGAGCCGATGGGGGCGCAAAATCTTCAAGAAATTCGCAAGCAAAAATATTTCATGTACACACAGCACTTAATTAACTTTCTATGGATGGAAAGAGCGCAATAAATTCATGACTTACAAGTAGTTATTATAGATTTATTAAGCTAAAATACAGAAATCAAACAAAAACAGAGATTGGAACGGTCACGACTCAAGGCACATAGCCGTAGTTGTGATAGGTCTGGGCGTATTGCGCCTGCGCCGCCGGATGCGCAGCCAGATAAGGTAGCGTGCCGAAAGTGTAAGCGGGCAGAGCAGGTGCAACCATTGCCGCTGCAGTCGACTGCGACTGCGACTGCGACTTGGTGGAGCTTTTGGGTGAAACTTGCGCCTTCTTCAGCGTATTGGCTGAGTAGCCAGCGCGTTGCCAGCGCTTGAAGGCAAACAGATCGGCCACATAGATGCTGGTGAGCCAGGCAAAGAGCACGCCAAGCAAAACACCAGCGAGAACGTCACTCCAATGATGCCAGTAGTCAGTGATGCGTGTAAGCGACACATACCAGCCAAACATAACGAAGAGGAACTGCAGCAAATGCTTCAGCAGCTTGGAGATGCGTGTGCTTAACGCTGCTTGCAAATAAATTGCCAGATAAAGCATCGCATAGATTATGAGGCTGGCATGTCCACTGGGAAACGATAAATTCATTTGAGCGTAATCATGATCCGTAACATTGGCATTGCTGCAGCTATAGCTATCGATATAGCGTCCGATATTTTGCGCATCCTGGCAGCTGGAGCCATCGGGCAGCATGGGCTGGCAAACAGCAAAGAAATGCGGACGCAAACGCCCCAAGCACAACTTGCTCAGCACTGTGGTAAACGTGAGCATAGCCAAGCCGAATAGATAGTAGCCCGCCTGCTTGTAGAGCTGCCCCAGGCGATGGACAATGCGGCAGCCATCGCGCTGCTTGTCACGCGCATTCGCTGGCAGCTGCTTGAAAAGCTCCACCACAATAATCACCGACGTAGGCACCAGCAAGGCAATGCCTATCAGCAGCGCTTCGCCAATGGTGTTTGGCCTCAGCGGATAGCTCAGTGACTCATCGCCGCAGAAGAACCCACGCTTGAAGGGCTTCACCAGCTTGGACAGCAGCAAACTTGCCGCGGTGAGTGCAAGCCAAAGCAGCAGATCGCAGATGCCGCGAGCCAATTTTGTGTATTTGGACATTACTGCGCCGATAAACCGAGCCTTAGGTCTCCACCGTATGCCAAACCGCGCTTAACTAACCGAGGCAAGCGCCAAGCTTGAGCTTGTGTGTATCTTGTTGCTGTCGTCACTGACCGCGCGCTCTCCCACTCTCCCACTCTCAGCAGCAGCAGCACACCTTACGCTCTTACGCACACGCGCGCACTCTCTCTCTCTCTCTCGCTCAGCTGTGCCAGCACTTTGCGGTCTGTCAGTCACATATGTGCGACTGCGAATTCCTCACTACTCTTCCCCTCTCTGTGCTCTGCACTATTCCAAATACAACAGCTCGACTTTGGTTGCTTGGTAACCCCAAAGCTGCTCGTCAAGCAGCTATAAACATTTTATTGTTTATTTATTTACCTGCTGGTAGCTAAAAATAGAGAACTTGGCTTAAGTCACGCAATTTGTAATGCAATGTAATGCAATTCGTAAGGGCGTAGCTGCAAAGCTCTGAAATTTAATAAAACATAGAGAAATATAATAAAAATTAATATTATAATAAAACAAAAAAAATTAAAATAAAATTAATAATAATAAAATATAAATTAATATTATACTAAACTATTGTTATTTATTTTATTAAGAAGACTCTTTACTGTGTCTTAATTAAAATTTATTTAAATACGATTTACATCGAAAATATAAATATTTCTTAAGCTCATATTTATTTTATGTAAAATCGAGATAAATAGTATATGCAAATTATTATAAACACTTGAGTCTAATTATTTATTTTATATTAAAGTAGTAGAGTATACATATATCATAGTAATTTTCATTTAAATCGCTACTATATATACAAGCTAAAGACGAGTAAAATTATTCTATTGACTATAATAATTATAATATTATACTTTGAATGTTTATATTATCCAACAAAATAGCATAAAGTTTGCAGTTTTAAAATTCATTTATTTGATTCAATTGGAATTACTATTTTTATATCTAATTAATATAACTAATAGAAATATAAACTATTCAAATAGAGTATTGAATATGCAGTTTAAAGATTTATAAATACCATAAAATAGTTGTTTATGCTTACTTGTTTATAATTGATTTACTACACGAATAACTACAAAATATGTTTGAAGAAAACGGCATAAACTTTATAAATGGCTTAGAGCTGCTCGATAATTGCTGTAGTCGCAGCTAATTGGCTTGAACTGCATGTAAATTTTGTGCGCAGTGGCTTTTGGTTTTTTCTTGTGCAAAATTAATGGCAAGTCCGACTAAAATTTAAGCCAATGCTCATGCTCAGTTCCTGCTAATGGGGAGTACACGAAACTGGTTTCACTTAATGCTCAGAGAGGTGTGTGTAGAGTGAAATTATTTGGATGTGCACAAAAGTGAGCCAAAGGCGAGAATATCTACCTGCTGCCCCATGAAAACTTGTTTACAGTTAGTTACATATGTATGCTACCCAGTTTAAATGGTGTGCAGGGTGGGGGGGATTTTTGACTCATCTTTGCGCATTCTCAACAGTCTTTCGCCTTTCGCTTGCAGCTTCACTTTTGCTGCCACTGCCTCTGATGTGGAGCATTGTGTGGCGCACCAAAACCGCCTGACCACTGAAGCATTACGGCATTACCATGGGTGTGCACGCTAGAGGGGGTAGCCTGGCTAATTGCTGCTTTTTAGAGACTGATTTCATGAGCTTGTGGTTTTATTTTGGGGAATTTTCTCAATGCAGCAGTCAGCGTTGGGTCTTGGCTTATGACTCATGCAAAAGTTTCGCTGCAAAGCCATGAATCCGCACCTGTCTTAGCAGCTGACGCTGTGACGTCACAGAAATTCTTTTGAGCTGTAACGCTCGTGTGGGAATGTCGCTTGATATGCGAGAGCTTTAAGCTTAGCTTGCAATACAAAGAGCGAGCTTGAAAATTCATTTGCTCTCTTAACATTGCTCTTTAACTTTGCTAAGCGTTTTATTAGCTTATAATATTTTATTGTTTATTTTGGCATTTATTTCTAATAATTACTTGCAATATAAACTGCTAATCCAGTCACAAATCGCACATTTAACATTTAACGCACAATTAACGCTTAACTTTTAATGAGTGAATTTTCTTTTAATTAATAAAGCTCTATAAACAGCCCACAGATTACAATTGTTTTTATTTTTATGATGTCATAGCATCATTTTATTTATTATTTATTTTATTGCATGACTTTAATGACTAATTGTTCGATATAGATTAAGAGTTCCAGTATTGGGCAATAGCCTAGTTTATCGATTCCAAGTGCATTGCACGTGCATTAAATTAAAACCAATTTATTTTCATTTTATTTAAATTGTTTGCTGGTCTGCAAAGTGTTTTCGCGTGAGTTAGTGGGTTTTGTTTTTGGTATCTAAGCCAGCCCAAGCCCAAAGGGGAAATCAAGTTAAGTGGCAGCGTCGTCGTTTTAATCGACATTTTACACATGCAAAACGTCAAGCTAAATAAATTATATGAAAATGGTTTTTATGCCGTATGACACTTTGAAATGTTTATTAGAAATAAGTGCATATGAATTAACTTGTTTTCGCAGCAATAAAGTTAATAACTAGAGGGTAGTAAAAATTCTGATTTTATTAAGCAGGAATTGCAATAAAATAACGCTATAATTTTTAATTAATTGCAAGAATATTACAGAAATCTTTACACGTTTTAGTTTAAAACCAAATCGTGAAGATTAAAGAGATTTTTATTGTGTGGAAAATTAACTAATAAAAATAAGTTCATGCCTTAAAAAGGAAAATTAGGATTTTGGGTAGACTTAAGATTGAAATTAAATTCAGTAGCAAACAGGTATTATCCCTTTCTAAAATAACTTGTATCTAAAAGATAAAAATAATATATATTTAACATGCATTAATGCACTTTAATCATATAAATCAACGTTAATATTAAAGCATTTTTGCTTATCAAAAAAATAATCAACAACTTCCTGTACAAATTGCTCACGTTTGCCAAAAATACTGACAATTCACAAAAAAATGCTTAGCATTTATTTTCTTAAGAAAACATAATGAAATTTAAGTACCCCTAAGATTATAAAAAAAGTCGTATTAATGAGAGTTGTTGCCCTAGTTCTATTGAACCAGGAATTAACTTGAAAATAAGTGCACACACACAAATGCAAAAAAGCGACGTTGGCAGGTGTCTTGATTTGCAAATGCGTCGTAAAACTTGGCAAAGCGGCTTATCAGCGCTTGCAATCGCAATTGCATTATTTTACACCTTCGCTTATCAGTCAGAGCGCTACAAATCATGAGAGAGCGTCAAGCATTTCTAATGCGATTCCAATTTGTCAGCGTTAAGTGCGAACAGAAACACATTTTGCTGCTTTTAATTTAAGCTGCACTGTTTAAAATGAAATTTAAAAATAAATGCAAGCACATTGTGCATAGTCAGTTATTGTTTATAACAATTACTTAACTACACGTGTAACCGACAAGTCAGTCAGACAGTCTGTGCTGAACTTTTCTGTTTACTTGCACTTGTCTCGTCTCGTCTTGGGGGCCTTCATGGATTCGCTGTCTGTCCGTCCCTTTGGCTGTGTTTGCTGCCTCGGCGTATTTAATTTATTGTGTCAATAATTAATTTGAATTTTTTTCGTCATTGCGCTGTAATTTGAACACGCCTGCAACTGATGCCAGCCCTAGCTTGATTTTATGATAAACATTTGCATATTGTTATTACTTTTTATTAACATCTCTGGCCTGCAGTTGAGCTTTTTTATATTTTGTTGACGCGTGCTGCGGTCGTTCATTGATATCCGAAGATCAGTGTTGCGGTTATCGTGGAAAAACTTGTTGGCTCAATTACGTTTTTTTTATTATAGCCGATCTCAAGCTGCAATTGAAAGTTGATACTATTGAGTTTAATCTTGTGCGTTAAATCTAATTGCTTCAATGCGTTTTAATTTAACATAAAGAAATTTAATTAATTAAATTTATAGCATTTTTAGTCTAAAAAAAATATCAAATTTCTATAATTCTATTTCGTATGCTTAATTTATATAAAGAAAATTGTGCTCAGTCGGCATTACAAGACCCGCTACATATGCTGATTATAGGCAAATTACAATTTTAGCTTAAAATATATAAAAATAACTTAAAATTGTAATAAATTTGCAACAAAAACTTCTTATAAAGTTTAATAATTAAATAAAATTTGGTAGTAAGCAAATCAGTTAATATTAACATACTTATAAGCATTGTATATACTAAAGCGCAGCTTGATAACATCAAAGTTATGCCTGCTACACTTATATCTGATCTGTGGGGAAGTGTAGTCGATATATGAATAAACTATATATGCTTGGGATCATTATTTACAAAGTGCAGCGTCTTTAGCTCTCAGAGTTGCTCAAATCTTGGCGCTCATACAGACAGACAAGGCCAAATCGACAGCCTGATAAACACTTTATACGCTCTGACTAACTTAGAAGACCGTTCTGCACATTTTATGTATCGGGTCTTACCAGCACCTGCATCTATAAACTTTTATGCAGTCGTATGCCAAATATCACTCAACATGCAACACATTTGGCTACCAAAGCTAATTCCAAACTGCCCAGCATATCGTATTTTGTAGAGTACTTGTCGACATGCTGGGCAAATTAACATAAATTAGCAACAACTGATCGCAAGCATAACAATTTCTATGTAAATTGAGCAGTTTAAAGGTGCCATAAAGAAGCGGAGTTCGCCAATACGAAGTGGCCATAAACTTGCTGCACTTTATGCAGCGCATTTCAATTGCTGCACCACCCAACCCAACACAGCATCCAGTACAAGCAATATAGCTTTACTTATAGTTTGCCGCATTGGCATATACATTACCGCAGCCACAGCCACACACAGCGCATATAGCGTTCGTTGTGTTCGCAACCTACATCAACAAGAAATGCTTTAAAGACACGCAGTCACGTTGCAATGACCTACTCCAATGGGCCGAACGATGCTCGTCGATGCTTACTTAGTTGTAAGTAAAGCCAGAAGCTGTGGCCACTCCTTGGGCCCATTGTATGCCATTCGTCGTCGTCGTCGTGTAAATGCAACTCTTTCATTATGCGAAGTCACAGTCTGTGTAAACAGGCCTAAACAAACTTTGCCAATGTAAACCTTGAAACAATTCCAACCATTTCCTCATCAGCAGCGACTCGGCCACTAAGAAAATCTGATTACATTCAAAGCAGGGCTGCAAATCAAATTTTAGACAAGGCAAGTGAAGTAAGTGCAAATGCAAAAAACAACAAAAATGTAACTAAAAACAATTTTGTTTTCAAAAAATTATATTATTCGTTTTTTCTTCTAAATTTGATTATGTAAATAATACAGAAATGCAATAGTTAATATTTAAAAAAATATTTTACTTATAAAAAGTTATCTTTAAAATGTAATATATTTTTCAAACTTTTAAAACGAAATGTACTTAAGTCCTTTTTCAATTTTAAAGCAAATTATGCAAAAATTAATGCATTAATAAATCAACATATAGCAAATATTTGATTAAAAAATATTTAAAAATGTGCCTTAATTTTTTACACATTTTTTAAATTTTTAAAAATATAAAACAAATGTGCTACGATCCTTAATTTATTTTGCTATCTGCATTTTTCCCCATTGGTGTGGGGTGACTAAACCAAACCCTTGAGTATAGTTATTCAGCCCTGATTAAAAAAGCGCTGACGTCGCAGCCGACGCCGACGCCGACGCAAGCATATTTGATAAGAGAGCAAAAACAACAAAACACACAACATTGAAATTGAATATCAGTGCGAAATAAGAAATGTTGAAATAACCCTGCGCTCCTACACATCGCAATGAGATCGAGACTGGAACTGAGACTAAAACTGCTGTCGCTGTCGCAGTCACTGTCGCAGTCAGCGTCACTGTCGTCGTCGCCGTCGCAGTCGCTGTTGGCAGCACTTTCAAACAAAACAGCGGCAACGTTGCGCGGCGGCGTATAGACAGCGAATGGAGCGCGGCCAGTGAGGTTGGTGTTGTTGCCCAGGAAACTTAACAGCCCACAGTCAAAGAGCCAGCCAGCCAGCCAATTGGGCCAATAGACACCACAGCAGACGTTTAACTGTCAGTGCTCTGTCTGCTCTGTGTGGCCAATGTGCAGTTAATTTATTTAATTTTTAAACAGTGTTTGAAATAACTAAAAACCACATGTCCAACACTTTTGGCCGCTCTCAGACATAACAATGGGAAAATTCACTTTGAAGTGAGCGCGCAAATCCGTTGATGGCATTTTAGAAAGCAAATCGCGTTGATAAATGCAAAAAAAAATAAGTAACTGCGCCATTTGCTGCCAAAAGCAACAACAAGATTGTCCAAAAACCCAAAATATAAATAAGCTGTGCGCATCGCTCTCGAGCAAGCAATTGTGATTGTGTGTGAAAATATTCAATTATCGAAGGAATGCCTATGCACACACACACACGCACGCACACACACACACACACGCACACACACACACATGGGATTATAATTTACAAAACTCAAAAATTCAGCAAGTGTGTTGCTCAAGCTGCAGCGATAAGCAAACCAGAAAATAAATACAAAATAATCAAAAACAAACAAACAAAAAAAAATTGATAAGGAAATAATAAGCAAAACAATGTGTTGAATGAAATCAATGCAAAGTGACAGCAATTCATCAATTCTATGTAAATAAAAACAAATAAATAAACAAACAAAATAAATAAGAAAATTCGTGAAGAAAAAACTAAAATAATTAATGTATAAAAAAATACAAAATAAATAAGAAATTAAAATTAAAATTAAATAAAAAATAAATAAAATAAGAAATTAAATAAATTGTTAACAATTTGTGAAATTTTATAAATAAAAAAATATACAAAATTTAAATATATAAAAATAAAACCAAATAAATTATGAATTAAATCAGTGCAAAGTGAAATCAAATCAAAGTGAAAATAAGTAAAAAATGAAATAAATAAATATACAAATTTTAACTCTTCAATTCAAAATTGAACAGAAAACTAAATAAAATTATATTAAAAGATTTAGCAATTTGAATCTCAAGCTTAAACACATTTTAAAACAAATACTAAAGGTGCAAATTTCAAATAAAATAACTTTGCTTGAACAACAATAAAGCTAAACAGTGTAACTAAGAAATTAAAACTGCTAAGTGCATAAATAAATAATTACATGTGTTCAAGCTTTAAACAAGTTAAGCTGCTAAAAATTAAACACTCAACAAGTGAAGAACTGATCATCATGCACACGTTTAAGCGCGGCTTCTTCTGCTCGGATTTATCGCTGCGTTATCCTTATCGGGAGTGCACTGTAACTGTGCCCATGCTGCTAGTGCTGATGCTGCTGCTGCCGATGCTTTTCATAAGCGTAGTGGAGATAATGCGCAACTGTCGACACTTACGCATGCGCAAATATCTGCGCAGCTTGTGGCGAGCGGAGGCAACTTTTAGCTTTGGCTTCATTGCCACCTATCTGACCACGGAGCTGGGCAAGCATGTGCTGTCGCGACTGCGTCCGCATTTCTACAGCGCCTGCCAGCCGCGACTGCAGGACGGCAGCAGCTGCGCGGACGCCCACAACGCTGAGCTCTATGTGGAGCGTTTCTACTGCAGCAATCGCAATCTATCATCGCTGCAGCTGCGTGAGCTGCATGTGAGCTTCCCCAGCGCTCACAGCAGCTTGAGCTTCTATTCCATGTGCCTGCTGGCTTACTATGTGCACAGCGTGTGGCAGGGGCGTGGCATTGTGCGCGTAATGCGGCACATACTGCAGTTTCTGCTGCTCATGGCCGCTTGGTATGTGTCGCTGAGTCGCATTGCCGACTACTGGCATCACTGGTCCGATGTGCTCGCCGGCGCGCTGCTCGGCGTTGTGTATGCCACCATTACCGCCATCTACGTAGGCGATTTGCTGCAGCCGCAATCCAGCAAAACGCGTCCGCTCATGGGTCTCATGTGCGGCTGCCAGCATCATCATCATCATCTGCATCATCAGCTGCTGGGCGAGAACAACAATTCGACAGGCTCAGCCAAAGTGCATTTCTTAGCTTCCACTACGACAGCCAGCTCACCGCTAGAGTGTGTAGCCCACCATGGTAACGACGATGACGCTGACGATGATGACGACGACGACAGCATCGTCGAGCACGACTTGGCTGGCTATAAGACGCCCACATCGCGAGCGCCAACGCCGAGCTTGCCAAATGCGGTTTAGGCCTCTAAGCTCTGACAGTAGCTTATCTCTCTCTCTTTGAGCTGAGGTAATGCTCTGCTTTGGGTCCGAGTAATTTCCCCCCGATTATTGAGCAAGCGGCGGAGGAAATATTTTTGTGATAAGCGCGCGGCGCACTCTTTACCTGATATGCACTGAGACCGCTTTAGTTTAAACGATTTACGAAATCCGGCACAAAAATATAAAAAAGGCGCGACATTGTGCAACAAATTGTGCGGCGTGGCCAGCGGGGCGCACAGTGGGTGTGGCAAACAAAAATGCAATGCAGCAGTTTGCTCATATAAATATTTTTATGGGCATGGCACACTTCGAGTCTTGAAGAAAATAATTTGAAATAAATAAATTCACAGATTTGCAATTTATGCAGAAATAAATTTGAAAATGTTTAATAATTTTCATCATATTGAAATGCACATTTTCAAAAGCAATAAGTTGTGTTTTATAAATATTTTGATGGATATATCACACTTTGAATTTCTTTGAGTCTTGAAGAAAATATTTTAATTAAATAAATTCACAGTTTTGTTAGTTGACTAATGCAGAAATAAATTTGCAAGAGCTAGAAGTTGCTTATATAAATATTTTGTTGGAGAAAATAATTTTATATTAAATTTTTTGACAATTTATAAAAAATTATTGCAGATATTCAAGAGCAAATTTTATGTCAGCAGTTGCTAAATAACTTTTTTGCTTACAGAAAATATTTAAAAATTGCTGCACAGACTTTACAATTTATTTAAATTATAATCTCATTGCAATTTCAAGAGCAAGTTATTTTTTTTTGTCAGTTTTATCAGTCTATTATGCCCATTGTACTTTGCCGCCTGCAAGTGTGATATTGTACTGTAGTTAACCCGTCTTGTATCGACAGCAGCAGCAGCAGCAGCAGTAGTTACCCCGCCTCGCCCCTCGCTGCAGCGTCTGCAACTTGTTTGTTTGTAAACAATGCCGCAGTCACGTTGCTGCCGCCTTTTGAAGTGGTGGGCAGCCGGCCAAACGCCAACGCCAACGCCAGCTCCACAATCAGCTGTTTTAATCTTTTGGCGCAGCGACGCCAGCGACAAAGCAGCGCAGCTGCGCACTACGGCCGCCGGCATTGAATACGTTTTTTTTTTTTTTTTCACTGGCTTAGCGATAATGCATTATAAATAATGTGTGCACACTAAAAAATAAAAACAGTAAAAAAGCCGGAATAATAAAAATTGTCAACAGATTTGTATTTAGTAAGATTTATGAGCAAATCTCTACTCTATTAATATGTATATTAATTATATTTAGTGTAGCTTTAGTCAATAAATAAATATTGATTTATGATTTGACTTATGTATTTCAATTATTTCCGCACAATTCTAAATTACAATTCCAAGAAACCTTTAACTAACTTATCTGGCGTCTCATGGCAATTTCTTAGATCGTCTATAAACGAGTGGCCCTGATAAGACAAAAGACCAACCAGCCAGCCCACATTCCCTGATAGCTCTTGTCGATAAAACAAATATGTAATTGTGCTTATAATATGCGTTGTAGACACAAGACAGTAAAAAATTTAAAACAAAAAAAAGAAACTTATACTTAAACCACCTTACTGTACAAATATAAGTGTTGTCTCCTATCTAATCTCTTCACAAACACAATGTGTTTTATGCACTAAGTAAACGTTGTGTGGCAGTATATTTCATAATCGCCAGCTGTAGTACTATTTGTCAATGATTTGGAAAGTTAAATAAATAAATGTGTGGCTAGCAGCCTTGCTTAAGCTATTCCGTAATGAGTTTATTGCTGTAGGGCATACGAATTTATAAAATAATTTAAATATGCTAAATATCCAAAGTAGCAAAATATTTGTTAAACATATTTGTAACAAAATACAACTAAATTTTAGTTACAATTCAAGCTATCAATTAAATTTTTTAAAATATTTGCAATTATTTCTTTTTACAATTACAAACAATCTCAAAATAATGCGGCAAAATTTTAGAAGTAATGAAAATACTTAAAATACAAAAAAATATCTATGAATTTTAAACTTTGAATAATTTTTAATAATCCCGCATTATTATTATAAAGTAAATAGCCAAAAATTGTTAAATTTCAATTACATCTAATGAATTATTCTTAATATTTCAAATTATTTCTGGCCACAATAACAAATTGCAATATAATGCAGGATAATGTAGGATTATTAAAAGAAATTCAATTTTAGAAGTAATGAATATACTCAAAATAATTTACGAATAATATTTAAAATTTCCCGCATTATTATTATAAAGTAAATGACTAAATCATAGAGAAATTTATATATAATCATTAGTTCACCATGAAAAAATTATCTAACTGACTAGCAAAGAAATGATTGATTACTAATGAAATGATTAATTAGTAACATAGCTTAAAATTTATCTGATAATAACTCTATTAAAACAGAATTAAAATACATTAAGCTCTTAACATTTCTCTCACCTTACTTCGCTAGCAGCGCATTCAGACTTCGAGCTGGCTTAACTACCTTAAATTTTATCACACCATTCAACTGATAAATCAAAATAAATACGATTAAGAAATTAAAGAAGTTTGGCGCCAGTAATGCAGCCCCACAACAAAAATTTCAACATACGCTTCACTTGCAGCGAAATCTGAAGAGCACAGAATTTTACTCATTTTACTCATTAGCGTTTGCTCAATTTATTTTTTTTGTATATTTATTGCAGCTAAATATCAATTTCCTCTTACATTTCGTAACCTTGCAGCCACAAAATCCATTTGCCATTTATCTAATCAAGCGGGCTGCCAATTTATATTGATGCGCTGCCCAAATAGACAATCACCTTGTTTGATGTTTGAATTTGCACAAATGAGACGCATTACCCAGTCACCTACATAGGCGTTTGTGTGTGTGTGTGTGTGTGCACTTGGCTCTAGATACATTTACTGATGCATGCAGATAGCAGTTGCTTTGAACTCGCTGCTGTGCAACAAAAGACTTTCGGGCTGATGTAGCACGCAGCGACCGCAAGACAACCGCAAGGCAAGAGCAACGGCGAAGTGGAAAAGCCATAGAAATGAAACGCAAAACTAAAGCTGAGCAATTTATTTTTAAGCACACATATCTTGACTACTGCAGCCAAAGCACAGACAAAAAAAAAAAAGAAAATATCGCTTTCCACTAATACTGCACAATTGTATACAATCTTGCAGATAAATTTCGATTCGCGGCGCACCTTTGCCTTGCAGTGCAGCTCAATAGCTGCAGTGGGTGGTTGGGCTGCTGGGTGGGTGGTGGGGGCAGTTGGTTGGCCCTAAGTATGCAGCTGCATATTTTTCTTTTACTCTTTTCATTCCAATTACAATATCTGTTTTCTTGCCTTTTTACCTTTTTGCCACACAAGATATTTATAAATGCCAAGGAAGCTGGCACAGTGGGATGAAATTGAATAAATTTATATTTTATTGCAAACTTGAGCTAAAGTTAAAGGCTTATTAGCTGGTAAAATATTATTTCATTATAAACAACATTTAATTCTATTTAAATTACAAACAGTTATTATTCTAAATTTATTACTTATTTTGCTACATAAGCAAAATTTAGCATATAAGCAGTTTTAATGAAAATATAGCAATGTTTACTGTACTACTAATCGCAATAATCTGATTGATATATAAATTTTAATTAGAAATAATTCAAAAAGCTTATGCTGCTCTTTTGATAATTGGAAGCAGCTTAAAAATTGCCAATTATTTTTCAATAGAATTTATTTAGTGAGAAGCTTTATTTTTAATTAAATTGTTATAAGCAATCCCATCAATATTTCCATATAAATTATTATTTTTTGCCCACTGTCAACAACAAGCAGCTGCCAGTTCCTCTCTCCCCCTTCGCTGCTCTTCCCTATATCATTACATAGTTTGTCTCTGCAGCTCTATTGACATTTCCTCAAAAACTTTTCTCATCAATTTATGTCAGTGTGCATACGTGTGTGTGTGTGTATTGGGTACTAGTAAATACGACAACGTTTATTGTCATTGGAATTATTACTGCCACATGCAGCGCGTGGAGAGTGGAGCAGCAGCAGCAGGAGCAGGAGGCGAAGCCACCTACCAGCCATCAAGTCTGCTAGTTTGCCAGTCCGCTCTCCCAGTTTGGCAGTTTTTCTCGTCTCCAGCGTCAACTTCATTGTAGGTAGACATCACAATGGTTGCCAGGGGAAAAACCTGTTTTTCAGTTTAGCTTTTCCTTGCCCCCAAGCTGCATAAGCGACGCAGTATGCGAGGGGAATCTCTAGAGCAGCAAACGTCTTGCGTAGTTTTTTTTTTTCCTTTTTTTTTTTTGCGTATGCGAAAATTTAACGAATCATGAAATACGATAATTGAACCATGCACAACAGTTCGTCGTCGTCGTCGACAGAGGCATCTTCAGATTCAGCACTGCTTGCCGCTTTGTTTGCACTGATACGTGTGTGTGTGTGTTGGGGAGCGGGCGGGCGTACTGTGCGTATGTGTGCGGCATAATAAAATTTTATTGTAGCCGAAAGTTGCTACCACTCTTGCATGCTAGGCAAGGCGTATTTTAGTTTTTCTTTTTTATTTTTTTACTTCTTCTCATGCCTTGATTCTCATTCTCTCTTGTAATTGCTTGTGGTGTGCGTTTGGTTTTAGCCTCAGGCTGCCAGCAGCTAAAGTGAATGGGAAACTAAACACCCACATGGTTAGAAATTAGCGCGCACATGTATATGTGTGTGTGTGTGTGTGTGCGCCACACACAACATTGTCATGGTTAACGTCAATGTCTTTGATTTTATTGCCACAGCTTAAGCTGTTGCTGTTGCTGTTGCTTTGGGTAGGTGCCCGGCTTAATTTAACTCTTCACTCTCAAGCAATTCGTAGCATACTTGCAGGCAGGTCTGCCACCATTTGTGGCATTAACGTGGCCTCTTTTACCGTATTAAACTGAATTGAGCAGAAGCCTTTAATTTGTAACTGTAATAAGTGCTTGCACCGTTTAACTTTAAGCATAGACATTAGTATACAGAACTAACTAGATTTGCATAATAGTAACTTAAGTGGGCTTTGAGCTAGTGCACAATGAACTGAATAACTTAACTTAATAAGTTTTAGTAAAATTTAACATTTGCTGATTATTGCATTTCGTAGGTTTGTATAAATTTTAAAAGCAACTAACATTAATTACAATATAATTTAATATAATTGATATTAGTGACGCATTATAATTTAAATGAGTTGCCTTTAGTATAGTCACAAATAGTTCAGGTAAGGTGCTATAAACTTTTTTAAGCAATCAGCTTCCCATTGAGACACTTTATTGAAATGAAATCAAATTACAAAGCTTCTTCGCTTTGTTCATTATTTATTGAACATTATTTATTTAATTTATAGCTTAATATACTTTTTGAATTTTAAATATATAAACTTACGTCGATTAGGTATCAAATATTAAAAGTTTCTGCTTAAAAACTTCTGCTATTAAATTTTGAAGTTAATTTATATATCTTAAATTTATAAACATACGTCTATTAAAATATTTAAAGTTTCTGCTTAAAAACTTCTTTAAATTTTGTTGCTAATTTAACTTAATATTATGTTGCATGTAAATATATTTATATATTAAAATATTTAAAGTTTCTGTTAAAAAACTTCTGCTATTAAATTTTGTTGCTAATTTAACTTAATATTATGTCTTATATATTTTAAATTTATAAACTTACGTTGGGTATTCAGTTTTAGTCTGTTAAAAGCTCTGTTAAGCTTTGAGCAACAACAATTTCTGTTGCATAGCTACAGGCGCTGCTGTTTATGTTAACTGTCGGCCATTGCTGTTAACCCATGGCGCCCCAAACTATGCACAGCTCAGCGTATGCGATTGCGTGAGGCATCAATATGCTTGAGCTGCTTCTCCACCTCCTTGAGATATTTATCGGGCAAACAATTCTCACGCATGGCATTGATCTTGCTGCTGATGACCTGTTTGATGTTAACATCGCGTTGACGCTCCTGCTCCAGCCACTTTTGCATGCGCTCGTGCTCAAGCTGCGCCAAGCGTTGACGCTCCGCTTGTCTCTGCGTCATTTGCTGCTTGAGATCGCGTCGATAGACTTGAGATTGCTGCTCACGCTGTTTGTCGAGACTGCGCTGCTGTTCTTCCTCTTGACGCAGTCGCTCCAGCATTTTGTTGAACTGCTGCTCAGCTTCACTGATTTCTTGTGCTAAACGCTGCTTAAGCTCTTGCGCTTGTTGTGCACGTGAGGCAGCCAAATCGCGCTCCGCTTCGCGCTTGCTCATGGCCGCTTGTTTTTCACGCTGGCGATACTCGCGCTCCACGCGATTGCGATCTTTTAGATACTTGAGCTCCTCGGCAGTTTGACGTATGATCTGCGCTTCAGCGGCGAGCGTATAAATGCGCTGCTGGCGCCGCTCGAACTCCTTCTTGGCCAGCAGCTGCATATCCTTAAGCTGTCGCTCCTTTTCCTGCTTTTCGCGCATGTAGGCGGCAACGCGCAGCTCTGCAAGTCGCTCCTGCTCGCATAGCATGTTCTTAAACACACTCGACATGTCGCGTATGCGCTGCAGCTCCTCGCGAAAGCGTCGCTTGCGTAGCTCAACAAATCCGCGTTGTCGCTGCTCCTCCTCGCGCAGCAAATCGCCCGCCTGCTTCAGCTGCTTTGCCTCAGCTGCCACGCGCTGCGCCTGCTGAAAACGCTGATTCTCACGCTCGCTGAGCTGCTTGCGTATTTCCTGCGCATACTTGGCGCGCTTCTCCAGCTCCAGCCGCTCACGTTCATCCTCCGCATTCAACGCTTGCTGTGCACGCGCATTCACCATTTTGGCCAGCCGCTCGTCGTCCTCACGCAGCGCTTTGGCCAGCAGCTGCTTCTCTTGTATTTGCGCCTCACGCACCGCTTTGCACTTGGCGTCCAGTATCATGCGATTGATTTGCTTCACTTCCTCTTCCTGCTCCTGCTTTGCGAGGAACGCACGACTCAGCACTGTATTCTGCTGCAGCAGTCCATCGTGCTCGTCTTGCTCCACTTGCTGCTCTGCCTTTGCGTCCGCTTGACGCGCCGCATCCATTTGCTTGTAGCGCTGCTTGGTTTGCTCCACCAGCTGCAGCTGCTGCTCATGCTGCTGCTCGCTGCGCTCTATGGCCTTGAATTGCTCATCGATGGTTAACACCTTGCCCTGATCCTTAAGCCGCTTTAGCTCGCTGGGCCGCAGCACCAGCTCCTTCTTGCCCTGATTACGTCGCCGCTCGCGCTCATTGCGCTTCAGCTGCTTCTGATCGAACGTAGCAAACTGCTCGCTGCGGCGTCTGAAGCTAACAAAACCTGCTGCTCCTCCTCCAGCTGCATTGTAGGAGGTGCCAGGACGATAACCACCAGGCGGTGGCCTATACGCTGCAGTTTGCGCTCTCGCGCGCAGCTCCTGACACTTTTGCTTCAACTGCGCCTCGGCGCTTACAAAGCGCACATTGCAAGCCGAGAAACAAGGCATCCTAATCCGTAGATTACCCTCTAAGATGTAGCCCAACCAATTGGCAGTTGCTTTGCCCTAGACTGACTAACAAAGTGTACGCAAGTTTGGCTGTTGCCAGGGCGGGAATGTTTGTGTTTATGCGACAAGCGTCTTGTAACCTTGACAGCAGCCCTGGCAACCCTGGTTGGGTGTTTATGTATGACAAATCGACTGCATATTAAACATAATACCGCAGACATGGCAAATGATGTGCAACTGATATGAGTTACACTGAAAGAAATAAAGTAAAAGCATAAAAGGAAGAAAGGAGGAAAAGGTTGGCATTAAAAAAGAATTTTCATTACTTCAAGCATAGAAGTTTTTTTTTCTATTTATTTTAATTTGTTTATTTAATGTTGACTATGAGCTTAAAGTATTAAAACTTTTCATAAGCAGCAATTTTTAATAATATGCAAGCCTAACATTAGTTTTATTATATACCATAATTCAATAGTTATAGTAACAATAGTTGTTTTATAATAAATAATAAGCCTATAAACATTATTTACATTTAATTTATTAAATTGCTTAATTACTTATTGCTTACGATAACAAATAAACTGATTACTTTAAAAGATTTGCTTATGTCAACTATGGACAGTCGACGATAAAAGAAAAGGATTACAACAATAAATTTAAAAATTATTTAAAATTATGTTTTTGTTTTTAGATATGATAAACTTATAGATAGGGAGTGTTAAAAAGACAAGGATTGGGGAAAACCCAAAACCCCAATAGGGTCTGAGTTAGTGTTAATTATAAATAGTTAAAATAAATATATATATTGCAAATAAGCTCAGCTAATGCAAATATTTTAATTTCAAAATAATTTAATAGAAATGATTTATATACTAACAATTGTTTGCTGAATTATTATTAACAAAATTGATTAATGTGCAATCTTGATCAATGACATTTTGGCAAGTGTATAAAGTAAAATAAATTTTGAACGCCCCGCTCACTAGTGAGACATAACTTAACCATTCAACAGCAGTTTGGCCCACAGCTAGTAGAAGAAGAAGAGGGCGAGCGCATGTAACTGTTTCGCTTGTTATCTATTTTGCCCACTGGCCAAAAGCGTTAAACAAAAACCGAATGCCCAACGCTTCGATGTGTGGGCATCAGAAATGCAACGAAGCATAAATTTTTGGGAGCGCCACAGTCTTATGATTTATGCGCAATGCTCAAGGACAAAATGTGCACATGTGTGTGTGTGTGTGTGTGTGTGTGATTGTGTGAAAGAAGTCAGCAATTATGCGGCATACAAAAGCAATAAGCCAACAAAATTCACACATTGTGGCCATTGGCAAAAACGCACTTGGGCGACTGACTCGCCAGCTGGACATTTGAGATATCACAAGAGGATGTCCGCAAACACAGAGAGCTCAAACCCAACCCCAAATGCTTTGCTCTCTCTCTCTCTCTCTATCGCTTGCCCAGTTGGGCGTGTTTGAAAGTCTAAGCTGGCCAAAAGTTTACGGCCACACATACAAATTAACTTGACCAAAAGCAACAGACAGCTGAGTTAGTAGCTGCCACGCCCACATTGTCAAACGCACACAGTGCGAAAGTCGCTGTGTGTGTGTGTGTGTGTGTGGAAATCCAAAACCGTTGCAAAGCTGCAGCTCTGACTTTAATAAAAACTTTTTGCGCAATGAAAAACTTTCACTAACAGTCCTGGCTACTCAGCAATGCATTCAGGCGTTAAAGTCAACTTAAGCTCAACTCTCGGCCCCATCAGTTGGCCCATTTGACATTCTCTACATATCACTAGAGAGAAGCAGCCGCACGCCGCAAATGTAAATTGACATTTTCGAGTGCACGATTGAGCAAATGAACGATTTTTTAGATTCTTACGACCTTTTTGGCAAGTGTTGGGAGTCAAGTTGTTGGGATTAACAGCAAGGCGGCTAGATAGTGAGAGAGCTTGATTAGCTTCTATGATTTCATTAGTAGCTAAATGTATTTTAATGCCTTTGCTTTGACTTCAACTAATGTTTGCTTTTCTTAACTTTATTTACAGGTAAGCAACTCTCAATTGAAGACACAGACAACTGCTAGTCTGCTAGACACAAAGTTTCGGACCACATTACGCATACGCAGCGTTAGAGCAGCACCCAATGGGCCTATTAGCAGCACCAGCTCAATGATTCATTGGCAAGCCGCCAGAGGGCGTGCCAGACACATTGCGTATGCCAACTTATTTGCATAAATTATATTTTGAAAAAAGAGACGCAACTTCTTCACTACTTAGAAGCGAGTACATTTCCCACTGACAGACATTCGATTTCCGCTCTCTCTCTCTCTTTCTCTCTTCGTTGTGCGTTTTACATTTTCATAAACATGTGCTGGGATTTTGAGTGCTGACAACTTTGCATAACTTTGTATGGGAATTATTGATCGTCGGCAACAGCAGCAGCAGCAGCTTTCAAGTTCGCAGCGACTACAGCCCACCCACCCACACCCTAGACGCTTGAGCAATTTCATGCAGTTTCCTGTCGACGTCGACAGGACTAAGAGCACATCATTTATATTGTAGTTGCCGGCTCAAACGCATGTTTTTATTTATTTGCCAACATATTTTGCAGCCAGACCAAACCGGGGCCGTACATGCATTACTCATACGCACCGTTGAACTTATGTTTTGGTCACCATTTGCCATTTTCTTTGCTCTCGTTTTTTCTGTTTACACACATTTTCATTGTAAATTAATTTCATTTTATTTGCCATGCTTTCAACCTTTTTGGCTAACATTTTGATTCATAAGGGTTCATATTTTATTGGGGGCTAGCCCAGCGCATGTGCCGCAAATCCTTTGATTAATTGCCCCAACTGACACAACAGCCCAGCACTTGAGCCTGATAATGGCCAACATTAGAGAACTCATGTTTTTGATTAGTTCATTTGCCTGCGACACGTTTTCGCTCTCGCTCTCGCTCTCCCTCTCTCTCTCTCTCTTTCGCTTGGAGTTTATTGCTCAGCCATAAATCAAAACCACTGTACGACTGATCCAATTATTCTGACCCAGTAGCGACAAACCAATTACAATTCTGTTTAGGCAAATTATATAAATAGCAATGCTGAAATCAAGCAAACATTATTATACGCTGACATAGGCTGGACGCACAATTCAAACCAATTGACTCTTGTCAATCGTCAGTTGAGCGAATTTTTAATAGAGTTTGATAGAAAGATAAACTGCAAATATTTCAGTGGAATTATAGTTCTTAAAAGCATTTAGAAGTCTGTAGAAAGTGTAGAAATGCTAACATTTGAGTGCCAATGTGCAGTTCAATGAGTAATTGGATAATTGGTATATATTGAATTGTAAGTTTCAATAATAATGAGAATTAATAATGATAATAATGAGAATAGCAAGGGGATTACGAGATTCTTATCCATTAATAGCTGGCACAGCTAAAAGCCAAACAGAGAGCAATAATCTTCCTCTTCACTTTAGCTTCGCCTTTTAAAATTGAAGCTCTAATGATTTTCTATGTTTTTCAATATATTGATATATCTTTCAAAATGTATTTTCTTAACTTAAAATCTGTCTAAGGTTTTCAATTGATATATTCTTGCTATATTTATTTTCTTAATTTAAAATAAGTCTTCTTGAGAGGCAACAACTAAAGATTATAAAGAGAGTTCTTATTAAATCAGGTGACTCTTGTTTTGCTAAGCCTGAAGTTGAAGGTAGTTTGCCTCTCATGCTCATGGCCACCCACAATCGTAAGATGAACTTTCAGCGCTCTCTCAACTAAAAATCAGCGACGCTCTTGTAAGATCAGAACAGCGCCAAGCCATTGAAAGCCACGAGCAGCGATCTATCGCCCTAGCAAAGCAATTGCTATCGCCTTTCCACTCTCTCTGAGTTGCTTGCGTGCTCACCTATGAGGTCAATGGATGTGAGACTGGCAAGTAAGGCAGCAAGTGAAGTCAGTTGCAGGTCAGTTGCAGTTGTGAGCAGCGATGCTCTCTCTAGTGAAGAGCAGCAGAGCAGCGACGATGCGTGAGAGGCTGACCAGGCAGGTAGGGGAGGAAGCGCAGCCACTTGCAGCTCAGTTCTGTCCGGACTGTTGGCGCTTAAGCAATGTAGTCAACGAGCTGCCAGCATAATAATTTAATATTTAATTAGCATATAGCAATATTTATTCTTTGTCTATGAAGTCTAAAGCTAGCCTATGATATATTTGTTGGCTAGAGTAGTAAAGAGTGAAGTGAGATTAGGCATAATATAATAAGATAATGGGACATATGGTAAATAAAACTATTGGAAATATAAGTATTTAATATTTATAATATTTAAAAATTTAATAAACATAAATACTGTTTATTCCTAAAGCAGCACTAATATAACGATTCTCACTATTGTGTATCATTTATTCTGATAAATATAGAGAGAAAGTTTTAGTGCAATTAATAAACAAATATTAAAAATAAAAAAATGCCATAAAATATTTATAATTGTTTAGAACTTGCTTACAATAGTTTTGCTTTATTTTAATAATTTTCCTTATTAATTCTCAAAAATTCTATTACAAAGCCGTAGCTATATTTACATAGGATACTGTGTACTGTCTCTGCTAATTGAGAATCTTGTTCGTTTGCTCGTTGCATGCAAACAAAAATTCATTGGAATTAAATTTTTAATCATGCCGCAATACGAAACGAGTTTCTTTCTCTGTCTGGGCTGCAATCTTCGCCCCGTTGCCCAAGCATAAGGAAAAACACAACAACAACAACAGCAACAGCAGCAAAAAATACACAAAAATATAATTTATATTTAATCCAGCACACAAACAAGTCATTAACCATGTTCGGGGCTGGCAGCGGGCGCTGGGCTGACATAAAATTTATGAAGACTGCAACAAAGAGTTACGGCCGGGGCCGAAAAATTCGCATGCAAAGAGTTCAAGTTGTCCCTTTGGCTTAATTTATGTTGATGCTGATAAGATGCTCGCCGGTCAAGCAGCAGCTTTGAGTCATCGCCAATTGCTTTTCAATTTGTCATTGATAGACACTCGAGCAAAAGTTTAGTGTGCGTCTGATTAGCGCAATTTAAATTCGCACCACTGAATCAGCTGCAAGTTCCACAGAAATTTTCAATTCAAATGATTTGAATTTGAATTCACATTCATGTTAACCACAGCGCGTACGTGCAGCCCAAGCGATCTCTCCACATGTCAGAACCTCAAGCCCTGGCAATGATTATGATGACGATGATGACGACTTTGACGCTGGCGCCGTTGATTCCAATTGCGATTACGTGATGTTTTAATCAATTTTTGTGCTTGCCACATTCACAAATTGTCCGCTGGACTGCAGTCTGGGGCTTCAGTGCGCAATGTAAACAGCAGCGAAATTATTTATGCAAATTTGTAAATATATATTTTTAATTGATTAACGAGCTGCCTCTCTTTGCTGCCTTTTGCAACTTTGTTTCTCACTTTTGTTATTGCAGTCGTTTGCAATTTTAACGCACACATTAAACAATTTTTAATTCATCAAGTTAATAATCACTTCTCTTAAAATGGGTTACGTGTGCCATAAATGAGGCAACGAACTTGTTTTACGATAATGTTTATCTGAGATTTGGGCAAAGAAATTTAAATTGCAATATTTGTTAAATTGAATTTTAAGGCGCGCATGATGCATTTCAATAACTATTAAAGCAGTTGATGTGTAAACATATGTCAAGCGCTATTTAAAGAAAATTATGTATATAGAAACAAACTATTATGATGTATTTTTATAGTTGTTTAAATTGGCATAATTAATATTTTAACTGTAACTAAACTTGAGATGAAACTTAACATTTTGGCGAGTTGTAAGCTAAGCCTATATCAACTAATACTACGACTTTCAAATTATTTATATATTATTTTATATTAAAGATCAACTGAGTTAGGGAGATCCTGGCAATTTTGTCAGTATTTTAATTTTATTTTGTATGTTCTTGCTAATTATTGAAAATTTAAGACAGAATCTTTTTCAAGGTTCAGTATTACAAATTTGATTCGTTCACTAGACTTTCATATATCAAATTAACAAGTAAATTGAAAGGACCGAACGGTGTAGTAATTGTCTCTTCTTCTTTTTATATTTATTTATAATTATATATTTATTTAGCTAATTATTGAAATGCTTTAAGTTTCAGTATTACAAATTTGATTCTGGTAACTATCACTAGACACTAGACCGCTCATATATAAACTTAACTATTGACATGAAAGGACCATAGGGTGGAGCAATTCATTCTTTACTATACTGGGACTTAATCGACATTGGGCTAGGCTTAAACTCATTTGCTGCAAAGTTAATCAAACTTTTATTAAATGCACTATTAAGTTAGTCATTGTTTTATAGTATTTCATATTTTCTACATTAAAAACTTCCTACATAAAATCACGCAATTGTTGTAAATTAATTAATTTAAAGTAAAATGAGAGAAATTCTAAAATTCTACAGAGTGCATTACTATTTTCAATTTCAACTATTCATGCGCTTTATTCTGCCAGCAAACTTATTTAAAATTGCAACTAGAAAACTCTCGACTTGACGCAGTTTATTGCGGGTTGTTAAATAAAACGTAAACAAAACTCTTTGGAGAAGACCTTATGGTCTTAAAAATAATTTTTATATTTTGCAGCCACGCCTTTGTCTGCGTCAAGGGATTTGGCTTGGTTTGGTTTGCTGCACGGCTCTGGCACTTGACGCCATACGGGGGCACGCCTGTGGTCACTTAAATGTGCCGGGCGGGGTCTGGTGGGGCCATTAAAACCAAAAACTCAAACTTGACCGCCAGAGCCAAAAGCAACGTCAGTAGAGACTGCAGCCAAACCAAACCGAGCCAAGCGAGCGAGTGCACAACATATAAGGATCCCAAGCGGAAAAACCAATAAACAAAGCGCGTGCTGGTGGGTGGGGGGTGGATGTGAGTGGCTCCTACGCACTTGAGAGCTGAAGCGTTGCCAAGCAGGCCGTTGAGAAATAAATTACATACAAAATAACTGCAATACATGTAAATAAAAGTGGACACCCTTAGGAGGAGCTGGCTAGGCAGAGTCGAGTCCTAGGCGTGGATGCTGTGTCGACGTCAGCGATGTCTCATCAACTGGCAGCCAAGCAAAAAGTCAGCACGGCAAGCAGTTAGAGACGCATTGTCCTGCATGTGTGTGTGTCCTGTCTAAAGGACTTTTATGCTTGCCACATGGCTGCTGTCCTGCACAGCGACATTTTGACGTGCCCAGGCTGGGCAGCAGCAGCAACTGTAGCCAGGACCAGCACCAGGACGAGGACCGCCTGAGGCCAGAAGTATCACTTGTCAGATTAATTTACGTGTTTGTGCTGCTGCCGCAACAACACAGCCAAGGACTTTAGTTATGTAGGGTGTCCTGACAAAGAAATCAGCTGCCGTTGCCGTTCGTTGTGGCGCTCCACAAGCAAAAACCGGAGCTGAGGCATGTTGCCGTCGTATTTACTTGGAGTAGCCTGCAACCAGCTCCCCACTTGTGGTGCAAACTCTGCAGGGGCTATGCAAATTTACTGTCTCTCTCTCACTCACTCACACACGCACACACACACACACACACACTCTGCGTCGTCTGTAGTCCCTTTAATGTGTTCAAATTTAAATGGACAACGCACTCACACACACACACACACACACACTCACTCGTGTGCATGTGTGTGTTACATAAATGCAACATGCTTTAATTTTGCATAGCAATTTTTAGTCGACCACGCCCACGGGCGTCTTGCCACCCCCCCAACAGCATTCATTGCCGCCTGTCTTGTTATTTAGCCTTTTTCAATTTGTAGGTCTTTCAAATTATTGGTGAGGCAGCTACAGTGGTGCACTCTCTACTTAATTATCGCACATTAAAAAAAAAAATATTTATGTTAAATTGCTCAGTTTCATTTTCACGTATAAAAGTCGCTTTCACCTGCATATATTAAATTTCAATAAAAAACGCATTTAATTGCATTTAATTTAAGCATTTAATAGCTAGCATTTTATTGATTCTCAAATGTTCGTTTAAGTGTAATGCGATATTTAATTTTTACAGCTTTTTTTTCTAGCCCCAGCGCTGCTCAAGTTTCAAATTATATATTTATATAAAATTATACAAACACAGACATAAAATTTAGTAGGTGTGTGCTAGAGAATTTCAGAAAGTAGTAGAGGCAACTCAATCAGCGCAGCTTTGGTTGAGAATTTATGAATGAGATTTTGAAAACTTAGTTTTAATAACAAATAATGCTTACAAATTATTGTGATAATGAGAGAAGAACTCTCATATTTTTTATTTAAACAAAAACCTAATTAAATTTTCTTGAATTTCAAATGAATGAATCTCTTGGCATCATAATGAATAAAAATATTTTAGATTTCAGCAATAATAAATTAAATTTCAAATATATTTTACAAGTTAGAAGAAGAGAAAAAAACTTAAATTTAAATTTAAATTTAAACTAAATTTCAAATGAATGATTCTCTTGGCATTTAGCAATAACTAATAAACTTGCAAATAATAATAATGAATAAAAATGTTTTTGAGTAATAAATTAAATTTCATTTACATTTTACAAGTTAGAAGAAGAGCTAAAAAAACTTAATTAAATTTTAGATAATTCAAAATGAATGAAAAAACTTGAAAATAATCATAATGAATAAAAATCTTTTAGGTTTCAGCAATAATAAATTAAATTTCATATAAATTTTACAAGCTAGGAGAATGTTATGTAGTTTAAAAATAATAAATTAAATTGCAAATCGCTTATACAAATTATAGCAAATAGACATAAACATAGGCGTATGGCAATTATTTATTATTAAAATTCTGCTAAATTTGACATGCGTATAAAATTGAATGCATTTTAATTGTATCAAAAAATGTGTTTATTATGCCCACTGTAGCTTGGGACGCTTGCATTTGCAGCGGGGGTGTGTTTTATGTGTCGTCGCTTGATTTTAAGTTTTAATTTATGCAAATTGTTGCTATTTGCTCTTCTTCTTCTTGTTGTTGCTGTTGCTATTATTTTTACACATGTGCTGGTTGCTGTGCCTTACCAACTCTCATTCGTTCGCTCTCTCTCACTCGCTTGTCTGTCTCTGTCTTTGTTGGTGCTGGTGACTGTCTCTTAATATTTGCTTTGCATTAAAATTCAGTTCGCTCACCTCACCAACCCACTGACCACGCCTGCCAGGGCTGCTAACCACGCACACACAGCCTCAGAGGCAGCCGCAGCTTCACATAGAGAGAGAGAGAGAGACACACACACAGACACAAGAGTGCAAAGACGAACTCGATGGCAATCCAGCCACCGATAAGGATAATGGAAAATTTATTAGTTTAATTGAATTTCTAAGGCGGAAGTTTTACGTACGTAATGATATCGTTCGCTCTCGTCCTTTGGCATGCTCCGGCTGCTTATTGCTTTTATTATTGCTATTGTTGTTGTTCTGGTTGCTGCTGTTGTGGTTTGTACACAAGCCACCCACTCTATTGTTTTTGTTTTAGTTTGTGGCTTTGTATGCCTCGATAATTTATTAATGAATGCATTTGCCTAGCTAACTGAGATTGCTTTTAATTTTGAGCTGGTGAGGGGGCAACGCTTATCGCCTATGATCTTGCTGCCCATTTATTAGCTGCAGCTGAAAAATTGCCTACATCCGCTGTAGTTTTCATTTCCGTAGTCCAAAATTTGCATGAGCGATAGCAATCAGTTTGTGAGTTAAAGCGCCTGCGCCCAAAAGCAGACTAGACAACATTTTTCAATGCTAGTTAATCAGTACCCAAAGCGAGTACAAAACTAAACACTTAACAGCTGCCAAAAGCGACTGAAGCGTAGCGAACTGCGTGGCGGGTTGAGGATTGGGACCCGCAAAGTGGTCAAAAGTGTTCGACTGGGGTATGCAAAATGGCAAAAGCCAAATGATGAAAGTGCTGCTGCTGTCTTTTTGCACATCAAAGGTGCGAGAGCTGCGCTGCAGGATACACGAGTCCAAAGCGAGCTACTGTGTGTGTGCGTGGCGGCTCCTGGTGCGCCACTTTGCATAAATGACGTGTGGCAAGTGAAAATAATAAACTAGAAATACGCACGAACTGCTGCAGTCAGTCCAAAGCGTTGGCTTCACTTCGATTGGGGCTTGGGCTATTGTGACCTTTGTGCGTTTTAATGTTGCAGACACCCCTACAATTTGCAATTAATCAGCAAACAGGCAAACCCCTCAAAACCCGCTCCCCAACCAAACAGCAGCAACTACAAGCTCAACACTTGCAATTGCCATTCACTGTTTGTTGTTGCTGCTGGTTGCAGTCGCATTGCAGTCGCATTGCAGTCAATGGCAACATTGCAGAGACATACATAAATTAACAAGCGGCCTGTCTAACAGCAAAAGGGTTAATTTTGTAAAATATTTTAATAGTCAGTGGCGCACACCCCTCGCTCTCAGCTTTGGCAACAGCTTTGCAACCCTCGGGCTGCTTGCATTGTCAGCTTTGCCTTTTTGGGGGGCATGAGTGGAGTTAATTTATTTTGCATATATGCAACTTTTAAATTTTATTTGTGCATTAGCGTCAATATTATGAGCTAACTGCATTATAGATAAACCACATGGCATGCGAATTTATAGAAGGCTTAGGCTTGATTACTGCGCATAATTTAATAGAAATTGTTTAGACCAAATATAAAAAATAAATATATAAAGCTTACAGATTAAGCTAGAAGCGGCTTAGGTTGAAAAATTAATTTAATATTTATTTATACATTTATTTAGTAGAATAAGCTTCAAAGGCTGTTCAATTACTTAACAAAATATATTTTTTTTATAAAAGAATTTTTTTTTTATATTTATAGGCAATAAAATATATTTTTTGTGCATTTATCAATTATTTTTATTATATTTTACTTTATTAATATCTAGTTAAAATATAATAAGTACAGTCGTTAATGATTTAAAGGGTAAAAACAGAAATTTACAAGCGAATTAAGAAAATAATATTTATTTATACATTTATTTAACAGAATAAGGTTCAAAGGTGGTGCAATTAGTTAACAAAATACATTTTTATTATTAAAGAATTTTATTTAAATATTTATGGGCAATAAAATATATTTTTGTGCATTTATCAAATATTTTTATTATATTTTACTTTATTAATATCTAGTTTAAATATACTAAGTACAGTCGTTATTGATTTAAAGGGTATGAACAGAAATTTACAAGCGAATTAAGAGAATAATATTTATTTATACATTTATTTATTAGAATAAGGTTCAAAGGCTATTGAATTACTCATTAAAGTGAATTTTTATTCTTTAAGAATTTTATTAAAATATTTATAGGCAATAAAAAAGATTTTTGCATTTATCAAATATTTGCATTATATTTTACTTTTTTAAAATTATAATAAATGATTTGAAGTTTATTAAAAGAAATTTAAAAACGAATTGCAAGAATACATTTCTCTAAATCATTTAAATTCATATAAATTACTCAGCTTTGAATTAAATCATAGAACAATTATAGTCTGAGTATTTCCCCAGCTGCTGATTAGTGACTGCGACTAAAAATATTGCACTTAATAATGAAACATCTTGAGTCGCTTTTGCTGAATCAGTTAAAAGCACATAAAAATTTAATTTAAAGTTGCGTGTTGTTTTTTTTTAAGTTCTGACTCAAGCATTTAAAGACTGCATATAATTCAAAAAATAATAAATGACAATTTTATGGTGTGGGTGAGGAGTACAACAAGCCCTCGGCCTGTCAGGCTTGAAGTAACTTTGACTGTAGGTGTTTGTCTACTTGCCATGTAAGCGTGTGGCTAAGGCCAACCCCAATCCTCAAGACGAGAGAGTCGCACATGTGCGACTGGCAGTCAGGCAGGCAGGCGGACTGCCAAAAGGCAAGCCGAGAAAATAAGTCATTAAAATGCGGATTACCCAAAGCGTAGAAGTGGATTTTTGCATGTTATATATATTTTTGCGTTTGTTGCGATGCGTTTGCGTTTGGACCGCAGATTGGGCCCAACGCGCGCGCCGCACGTCTGGGGAGAGAGCTCAGCGCTGAATGACAGCGCGCCCTGGGCAGAGACAAAGATAGAGACTCTGACTAAGACATAGGAGCAGCAGCAGCAGCAAGAGCAGCAGCGCGAATATGTTAAGCTCTAGCTCTTACTTGAGTTTGACAGGCAGCCAGTCAGGCTAAGAACTGAGGCAAGCGAAATATTTATTAATGATCCTTTGCTTTTTTTTTTCGAAAGATTTTTGCGTGGCGCAGCAACATAATTCATCTTGGCTCTGCCAGCTGTGTGTGTGTGCCTAGAAAACAAAATAGTTTAAAGCAGCTAACAGCGCATTAATTAAACAAATAACGTTTAACCTTTTTGTTAAAACATAAATTGAAACATGCAGTGGATTAAGCGCCAAAACAATGTCAAGAACGCAGCCTGAAACGCCTTTTAAATGCCAATTAATTTGAACTTCAACGCAAACTGTCAAGCTGTTGCTTTATATATTCTGAAAATAATTTCTCAGAATATGCCACGCTGTGCTTTTTATTTTTATAGCATTATTTTTGCTGAATTTTTAATAACAAGATTGAAAATAAAAATATGAACATAAAAAAGCCAAAGCCGCCTCGCTCTAAGCTCGAGTGACGTGCAACGTCTAAGGTCTCCCGGTTTTGTTTACGATCTTTTAAGCCTGGTTTATGACACCGACGACTCTGCGATCGATTCAAGCGCAAAATGTGTGCCCCAAAAGTTAGCAATTAATTCCGCTGTCTGTCTGGTCGTCGTACCATCAAGGCAGAGGCGTGTGTTGATTTTTATTATTATATTCTGCAAGATGCTGACCGCGCTGAGTCAGCAGCTGCCTATAGGGAACTGGGAACTGGGTGTGACGACTACACGTTGGCGTGTGTTTCTGCCAAACTGCGGCCGGAAATTAACAAAAAAAAAGGTTTTCAAAATTGATGCGCTTAAGCAGTTGCTCCATGTCAGGTGCACGTCATAAAAACCAATCGAGAATGCAAAAGTTTGTTTCTGTTTTTGACATACGCGAGTTAGAAACGTTGTGGCTTTAATCAGCCAAAGTAATCGCACTATATAAATATCATAAAACTCATTCGCGGTTAATCAAAAATATGACAGCTAATTTTTATGGCGTTAAGCTTGCCTCGTCGCCTTGTAAAGCCATTTGAGCCCCCCAGGGCAGGCAGTCCAAGGGCATTTAGTTAGGGCTTAACGATTTTGTTATGCAACTTGACTGCGGCAGTTAATACTTACTTAGCTTTTAAATATATTGTGCTTATTAACAGTTTTAAAGCTTTTTTAAGTTTTATGCATAAGCGTAAGCCAATAAAATGCACTTCTTTGCTATCGATAGTATCGATAAATTGTAACACTTACATTAAAACTAATTTTGTCCAGCTTAAACAATTTGTTTACTCATAAATTTTATATTACTAAGCGTATTAATCTATTTTTATTAATAAATGAAAGCCATGCAACTAACGATAGTATCGATATAATAAAACGCATCACTTTTACTTCATATGACATCAATTTGAATTTAAAGCTTCAACAAAATCTGCTCAGTTGTTGATACAGCTCATAATCGTAATTATTAATATACAAAATTCATAGCTAGCACTTTATATGCCTCAAATTTATAAAACAAAGCGTATTTAGTCTTCTACATTATCCACTCACAGTTTTCCTGCCATTACTCCATTGCGTTTGTGGCTTTGACCGTGTTGCAGTCGCTCCCTTGCTGGGCCTAATCCCCATTTAACATTCATACGCGAATGTGTCGTCTTAAATACGCAATAAATTTTCATTTTCAATAAAAAATATGTAACAAGCGAATATATGTGCGTATAATTTCCAGAGCAGTGCAGAGAGTGTAGAACAAAAGCAAAGTCACAGCACTAAAGTAAAATGCGTTCAATAAATTCTGCAGTCAAATTCACAACTTGGGGGCCCCAGATATATTACAATACACATATGTATATGCAGGCAGGCATATGTTTGGGTGGGGGGCAGGACACGCTGGGCAACATGGCGACAGTTGCTGTTTACTTTGGCTGGTAATGCGAAAACATTTCCACATAAGCGATTTTTCACGTAAATCAAAAGTCGGCTCGATGATGAGGCAGCGGCGGTGCTACGCTTCAGTTCAACTTCAACCTCCTCCTGTGGCATATGCTGATGTCGCTGCATGCCCCACAATTTATAAGATTAATTCATTTGCTTTTTGCTCGAGTGCAAATTACAAAATTACGCCATTTCCTTTTGACATTTCTCAATTTCTGTTGAATTGCTGAATATTGCGGCGGTCGCCGTCGCCAGACAGTCGGACAATCTTTGCAGCTACAGCGATAGGCGCTTTTGTTTTTCACATGAATTTAAATTTATAAATATTTAAACGCTACAATAGAAGCGCAGCTGTCATAGCAACAACAACAATGAAGCTAAAACTGTAGGCGGACCAACTCGAGTGGCCATAGAACTAGAGCCAGACAAACAGACGATGAAAATGAATCTTTGATGTCATTTGGGTTTTTGTTTAATCAAAAAAAAAAGGGGCACAGACTTTTGTTAATGAAATTTGCAGCGCTATTTGCTAAAAATATTAAAAGCCTAAATAAATGATGAGGCACAAAGTCAAGTGTGTACGCTAAACAATTTTGTGTTTTCACTCCCACACACACACACACACACACACACGTATGAGTGGAAAGTAATCATTAAATGATTATTCAATTATTTCTACTCACACTTTTCGTGTGGCGCATTATTCATTTTGGTTTTCCAGGCACCTACACTAGCAATCCAATTAACGTCAAAACAACGCCGCATACCAGCAGCGCTGCTAAGTGAGCGAGCTCTGAGCTCTGAGCGTATGAGAAATCGTTTAATAGGCGCATCAATCAGCTAGGCGTACTCATAAAACACCAGACACTCGAACGAGCTGAACTGACTGGCAAATAAAAACATAGAAAACATGAGTGCAACCAACAGTTGCACACACACACACACACACATGCACACATGCACACAAATGTAGCTTCTTTTGAAGTGACTCCACTAGCGACTGCGCGCGGCTGTTACACATGTGTATCTTGCAGATACAGATACATGCATGAGATACGCAGCCAAGACGCTGCCTGCACTTGCCCGTCTAGCCGGTTTGCTAGCTGCGCTCACTGTGCTTAATTGTTAAGACAAATCATACGCTAATGGCCATAAAGCGAAGTGCGCCTCCCAACCAGCCACTCCCCCCTCGCTCTACGCGACGCTCACATTAAAAATTAAATAAACAATTTGCTGCAGTTTCATTGGAAAATGTGTGATTAAATGCAGTTGCGCGCTTTTCTTTTCGTTTCGGTGTTCGCTGTTTGTTATTTTGTTATTTGGCCCTTTTTATGGCCATTTGATGTAAGTAGCTACCAAGTTGTGTTTTGTATTTGAAGATACTTATTTTTTTTTCGGTTTTGGCCCATCAATTTTATGGCAAACGGATGTGTTATTGATTCTCGGTATATCTCGCTACATATGCAACGTTTATGGGGCAATTAAAATTACAAACTTCAAGCACTTAAAATCAGGCAGCGTAACATTTTAATGCTGTTTTTATTTTTAAAACTAAAGCGTTAAGCAATTTTACATAAAATATGTTCTAGGAAGTTGGCAAATTGAATTTAATTTTAACTCAATTTGCAAATTATTTAAAAAAAAACAAAGCGCTGCTAAATTTAAATTTAATTAATGACACAATTATTCACAGATTTATTAAAAAAACATTAGCTCAATTACAGCGCTTTAATTAAAGTATTGCTTTATTATTTTATAAAAAAATATATATTGTTTTAATTAATTTACTGACAATATACAAATTGATGCCAATCAAATTTATATTGAAAACAAAAATATTGTTACTGTTTATATTATTATATTATATTTAATATTTAGCTCACTTAAATGCTTGAAATTTTTCAATTTGTTGATTATTTACTTTGGTCAGCAACAATTTCTTTTGTTTTAAGCATTGATTGAGTCCTGGGGTCGCTTCCCTTGCGTATTGCACAAATTGTTGCATTTTCCCAAACAATTTGTGCGCGCAGAGCAAATTAATTTAATACAACTCGAATTCGATTGCAAATTGAGTGAAATCAACTTGTCAAACGGCCGCTAATTGGCGCATCGTAGACCGAAATTATAGCTGCAGGATAAGAGTTCCCATTATTTAGATCAGCATCTCCCATATATGCGCAATTGCAGCGGCAGCGGCTCTGGCTGTGGCTTATAGCAGAGAATTCTAGCCAAATCAAAGTTAATGCAAGTGCCAATTGCCATGCTCGACTGTCAATCAGCTGAGAGCAGCGTGAACCGTAAAGCGTAAAGCGTATTTGGTTTTTATTTATTTTTTTTTTCTTCATTTTCGTTTCGTCGTCGTCGTCTCAAGTCGTAACTCTTTGAAAATTTGTTTCCGCTTTGGTTGCTGCCAGCGACACATGCTCAAGTCCCACAGTGCGTTAACAGAAAAAAAAAAGTTAAGGGGCGTGGCTGTGGGCGCCCTTTACAGCAATTACCAAAACCGCACAACAATCGTTCAATGGTAAAATAAAAGCGACTTAAAAATAGACAAGCCAACTGACAGATCCCACAACCAACCAACCAACAGCAGAACCAAAAGCAACACACACAAGCCAAAAGAATTGTCGGCTGCCAATATGTGCGCATGTGTGTGTAAACGTAAGTGCTGCTGCTGCTGCTGCCAGTTCCTGGCTTCAATTTCGAGACAATCGCAAATTGACAATCAAAGTCTTCAAAGACAGTGGAAACTGCGGCAGCGGCATAGCCCAATAACCAAACCGAGCAAGAGCCAAATACAGTCAACACGGCAGCTTTTCCTTATGCCTTTTATGCAGCCAGCCCCATATGTGTCTCTCTCTCTCTCTCTCTCTTTCTCTGGCTGAGACGCAAAAGCATTTGATTTAAATTGAGTTTGTGAAAATTTTCGTTGATTTGATTGAAGCAACTAAACTTGCAGCAGCAAGCGCAACCAAACTCTATAACAACAAAATGTTGCAAGCACAGAGTGAGCAAGAGAATGAGCGTAGTAAGTGCTGAATTTAAATGAAAGCTTAACAAGCTTTGGAGAAACGGCATGCGACAAAAATTGCAACGATTTATATGCATATATTAATTAAATTGCATTAAAATAAATTAAAGTTTGAGTTGCGGCTACTTCTAAATATTGCTTATGCGCTTAAGTTAAACTCCAGCATATTCTAACTCTCGAACTGAGATTTAATTAGCTCAGAAATTATTTATTGGTGACTAAATAATTCACAGCTTAAGTTCAAAATCAATTTCTCATTTATAATTCTTAATTAAAATAAAGCATTGATTATATGCGTGATATTCTATTTATTTATTATAAATGAGTTTTACTTATTTTTATAAAATTATTGAGCAATCTGCAACTCAATCTAAATCTTGTTCATGCTTAGCTTGGCCCTAAAATTTCTACTGCTCTCATTCCTTTTAATAAGTCAAGGCAAACTCAAATATTAAACACAAATGAAGCTTTCCAAGAAATATTTGTAAGATATATCAAGTGTAAATTAATATTTTGCCAATGACTTGCAACTGCTTAAAAGTAACTTAATTATAGTTATAATTAAATTTAAACAGTAAGCTGTGCAAAAATTTCTATTGAAATGCTTATACTAATGCTACTTTCTATAATAAACAATCTGCTAGGAATTCGAGGAAATATTAATAATATTCTAAAAAATTCCAGGAATTGCAATTTATTTAATGCATTATAATAGACAAGCAAACATTAAGTTTTAAAGCTTAAATCAGCGTAAATCAATTTTGTCTAAGCCACAGACTGCCAAAGTTATCGCCACAGCAGTCAGTGGGCAGCGTTTTTTTTCTAATTGCCTTGGCCAAAACACATTAAACGGACTAGCCACTGTCTAATCTCTAATGTGGTCGCTGTGGCACTCGTAAACATTTTTATTTTACTAAGATGCTGCGCGTTTATCTCGAAAGCTTTCAGCCCCAAAGGCTGTGGGCAACTGTGAGTACAGCAATTTTGTCACCTCAATGCGCCACATCGTCAGCAGCATCATTATTATTATCATTTTATTGTCTTAGCTCACAGGCTAAAGCTGTAGCTGAATCTGTGCTGCAGGCTGTGTGTAGCCTGTGGGGCAATGTGGCACCCACATGCCGAGTGGCTCATTAAGTCGTTAAAACATTTTAATCTTCGACGCGCGCGTCGCTCTTGCGAATACATAAAGAGTTAATAAAAAAATCACAGCGCGCGGCGGTGTTTGTCAAACAAAAAAATTACTTGAAATTTATGCGTCTAACATGCGAGTATGGAAAACCACAAACTTGTTGTTGTTGTCATTTTGAATGGCTGCATTACTCATGCAACTTGTCTCATTATCATTTGTTGGCTAGTCTAGCTAATTTAATGTATTGGAGCATCTCTTGGTGATATTTCCCAGCAGCTTACCACACACACACACATTTATGCGGCATTTACCGTAAGAGTTATGTATAACATACAATGCGGCTTTTAATAGCCATTGATTGTCGCTGTTAACATAAACTTAACTTGTAGACAACTGGGCAGCTTGAGACACGAGAGAAACTACAACAGAAATCCATTTAAAGTCAACATGAATCGCATCAATTTAACAACAACAACAACAACGCCTGCTCAATAGTGAGGCATGCCGCAGCTCCGGTTGCGTGTCGCGTCGGTCGGTGCAGTTTTGTTTATCCTTTCGATTGCTGTCGTCGCTTGTTTTTTGTTTTTATTCATATAAATTATTGGCAACACGAGTTCACAACATTTAGTTGGGCGATCTTGAACTTTTTGCTGAATTATGTCGCTGCCTTTAAATTTAAATATATATTGCGACCCAAAGGTGTTGCTATGGCTCTGTAGCCTCATCCCAATTCGGCAGTCGCTGTCTGCGCTTTTGTTTGCGCTTTTATCTCATTTCATTTTTATTGTATTTGTTTTTAGTTGCTGCGTTCATTCGTGTTTAGACTTTTGGCAACCATGTCAAGGATAAAACAAAAAAAAAATGCTGTACAGAAATTTTGTAATTTTTATTGTTTTGCGCATTTGGGAGCCATTGAATTTGACGCAGAACTCGTGCAGTTATTTGGCAATCAGCAGTGCCAGCTTCTGCTCACTAATGGTTAGGGGACTAAGAGTTTTAAGTGATCGAAGCACTCAAAGAGAAAAACTTTTTGTTCGTTCGTGTGCCAAAAGTCTGCGCAGTCTATTAAAACTTTACATATGTTGTTTATTTAAATAAGCAACAAATGTGACGCTAAAATAGAAACTTAAATTTTTTCAAGCTCAGCAAAAATATACAACAACTTTATAGATAAGCATATGAAATGCCATAGCAAATTATTCTAGCAACATGAATCATTATCAAAATTATTTTAGAAATTATTTGTAGCTTTGTACTTGCATTTTTAATCTACTTGGGGCAATTTAAAATGCTTTGTTTATGATTCAACGCTTGAAAAATGCTCAAAACAATTTTTTATATTAAATTCCTAATATATATGCTGATAAATATCACAGTTTCAATTGCTTGGAATATTTTTTTTTAATTCATAGCAACAAATGCAGCTAAAATAATAAGCGAAGAATTTCAAAACATCCTCAAGCAACTCAATATCAGTCTCAAGCTGGTTTCCGTTGTTAAAAATTGCGCTTATATAGACAAGAACTATATTTTAATAAGATTATAATACGCTTAGTCAGCATAACTAAACATTTTTAATATAAAAATGTCGCTATAGTAAGTTGTGTTAATTTGAGAGATCTGAGGCCTTTAAAATCTTTAAATATTTCTAATCAAACCTAATTAAATTGTTTAATAATAGTAATTCAAATTAAACAGCAATGTTGTAAACATATGTTGCTAATAATTTAAGCTGTTGCTTTTTATTTTTATATACAAAATATACATTCAATATGACTAGTGTAATCTTTACTTAATACTGGCGCATTTAGCTAAATGAGTTATGTGCATTATTTAGTTAATATTATGCTTAGCCTTGCAGTTTAATAGCAAAACTGCTTGCAACGATTTACTGTGCACCACGTACCGTTGCAAGTTCATTAGACCTCAAACACTTGCTCCCATGCCTGTGCCCATCTAATCGCTGCCCAGACACACACACAGACACATGTGTACACATACATGTGTTCATATCCGCATTCACGGGCAAGCAATCAACTCCCTCTTTTGGCCTTAGAACTGTGAGTCGAGTCTCATGCAGCTGACGCTTAAATTTGATGTTGCAAGTGCGCGCTGCTGCGCTGCCTTGGCTGATTTCAGGGCTTCGTGGTTTATGTTTTCCGCATGGGCCACAAAACGCTGCTGAGCTGATGCTGCTGCCGCCGTCAATAAAGATCTCATCAAGTGCAACATGCAACGTGCGTCTTAACAGTTGCGCCCGCAACAAGTTACCTGTTGCAAGCTCAAGTTCTGCTGCTGCTGCTGCTGCCTTTGCGGGTTATTTGTGTAAACTTGTGGCTGATCTTTTGACTGTATCTGTAGCCTTTAATTTATTAATATTCTCAGGCATCTCTCTACCCACTCGTTTTCGCATGGGTTCTCAACCTGTTGCACACACACACACACACTTTGTATATAAATTTTTCAATTTGCGATCTTTGAACTGTAGACAATGAATTCTTTATAGCTTAACCTTGTCTACTACTTCGCTGCCTTAACTTTAACGCTATATGACTTGGCTCATATGCCTGCTCACATTTTATGGCATTTCAGTCTGACTGCGCCTGCAGCTCATAGTGCGTTTTATAAATAGTCTCTGTGTCTACAATTTCCTGCAGCTCTTAACGGCACTTGACTTGAGTTGAGAAAGTACAAAACATAAAACTATGGCGACCCACTTTGCACTGCAAAAGTTTATTGAAATGAAATCAAGATAATCGTCAAGCAGTTAAGACACGAACTTGCCATGAACTTGAGACAACAAATTGAAACTGAAAGAAACGAAATGTCGCCTCAACACGAAGCCAACAACAAAATCTTCCCAGAGCGCTACGCGGTCAATGCGATCACGAGAGAGCGAGCAGCGCAGCGCAGAATTTATTGACGCCGCACAAGACGTCGCTGCAAAATGAAGATGCCCTCAGATTGTTGCAAGTGCAGCCGAGTCGACTGCTGCTGCTCTGGAATCGGAAATTCATAAATAAACTTTGGCTTTTTATTGATAAATCAAAGTGAAGTGCAGTCTGCAGCATGTTGTGGCATGTGGCATGCTGCACATGTGGGCAGGCTGGCAGCTCTTCCGCATTTTATTATGCAACTTGGCATTTGCATTTACATTCGTCGTCTGCTGCATTTATTGTTAGTTTGACAACTCCTCAATTCATTAACAATATCAATAAATTTATAATGCAGTCAATTAACATTTAGTGGCTTTGCTGACTCACTCATAAGCGCTTCAACTGTTTTACGACTCAGGCGGCGGCTTAACAATCAAATATTTACCAAACACTTTAAATATTTGATGGCTTATTAGACGCCATAAGTTGACAATTCCAAACAAAAGCCGCTTTTGTGTTCAGCAGCTTTGATTTTGATGCTTATACATTTTTAAGTACGGCGAATTGATCTTTTTTTTTATAGCCAGCCCCACCATAAAGTCCATCAACTGTGCACATAATGAACTGTTATTTGGTAATGCTGATTTGAAAAAAACTTTAACACTTTTTCTTAAGCTGACAGCTTTTCTAGTCTTTCGCTGCGCTATGTTAATTTCCACATATAAAGCAATGAAAATCAATCAAAAGAGTGAAAAGCTGACAATATAAAGGCGACAAGTTGTGTAATCTAATAGGGGCTCAATGCATATGACATAAACAGAAAGTTTGAGGTGAAAATCAAATATGAAACACACACAAATTCAATTCACACATTGATTGAAATATGAAATTAAGATGGTGGAATTCAATAAACTTAATTTAGAACTTTCACTAATTAGCTAGACCATAAATAAACTCACACTTGCTGATAACAGATAGAAACAAAAGTTCGATATAAAAGTCTTTGCATACCCTAAGATATATTTTCATTTCAAATTACCCAAAAGGTTTTCGAGCTATATCCTAATAATCAAATTATGGCAGTAATATTATCAAAAGACTTAGGATTTTGTCTATTGGATATTCGGTCAAAATCTTTAGGAAAAAACTTAAGCTTATACCATTAAAAAAAATCTGGGGAGTATCTTCTTTATAGTTAAAAGTCAAAAATTAAATTTCCTATGGAAATTGCATTAAATATTTGAAAAGGAATTTTAATTTCTACTCTAAGCTGGAATTTCAAAACAAAGTTATAAATTTAAAAATCTAAACTGAGAAAATTAAATAAAATATTGACAAAATTATTACTAATTTGTTATTTCAATAAAATAAAAATTGTAGTTAAATTAAATTTAAATTTGTATATAAGCAAATCACACTTAGCTTCAATTTGTATTATAAAACTCAACAATTTATCAGTTTTTATGATATGTTAATAGCTGAAAATAAAAATGATTTAAGCATTTTAATTTGAAGCCGCAGCAGCAGCATAAACTATTAATGCGCTTTAAGCTTCCGAACTTGAGTCCAAACTGTTGGTGGCTCTTACTTAAAGTCAATTTTGAGCCCCCAAAACTTTTGACTAATCACATTTGCAGTTGCAGCAAACATCAAGGCTTAAGCCGAGCTCTGTCTACCTGGCGAGGTGGAAACGCCTCCCATACGCGCTCCGCTCGCTCATATCCATAACATTTCATAACGCATTGCAGTTGTCGGCTAATGAATACCGCAGACAGTTAACTGCCACTCCCTAGCCAAGCGATAAACTGGCGGCGGGGATGGGACGGGTCTGGCTGGCTGGCTGACTGGCCTTTGGCAATTGGATTGTGGCCAGGCTGCAGAGACAAGTTTATGGTATTAAGTTTTGCAGTTGCGACAACTGCGCAATGCGAAAAATCTCCACCAAACACCTACAACTGCTTACTCCATGGGCATGACTATATAAAGAGCACAGAGCTGTAGCACGTCCAAAAAAAAAAAAAAATACAAAAGTCAGCGTATAATGAGATTAAAACTTGAACTTTGCAAGCCAAAAAGTTTCGACAGCCAAGCTGAGCAGGTAAATCATTTTACGCACCCGCACAGCGTAGAAATGAACTTGAAATAAAAACCAAAAAAAATTATAACAAGAACAAAGGTGTGCAAAAACTTTTGCAATATGCGACTGTGTGTTGCGCTTGTTGCTGCCACAGCAGCAGCCACAGTTATTCCTATTGCTGTTTGAATTATGGAGTCTTTGCCATGTCGCCAGCTTGTTGCCAGCTTGCATTCATTTCTCATTATCGACATTCAATAAAGTATTGCACGAAATTGCGCGACGCCGACTGCATATAATTTTAATATATTTTGGCATTTTGCCATTAGCAAAAAAAAAGAAAATGTGACGCAGACGCTCGTAAATATAAACGCACCCACATTGGATTTGCCTCTCTCACTCTCCTAGCTCTGTGGATCTAACCGAGCGTGTCCAATAAAACGTCGCCTTCGTATTTGTTTTGATTGTTTATTACTGCGGTAAAGCGACTCGCATCCCAAAACGTAAAATTAAAACAACAAAGAACAGGCCAAAGCCACAGCCAAAAGCCAACCCAATGAAAATAGAGAAACAATGAAGCGTCAAGAGACAAAATAGAAAAAAACTAACTGCAGTCTACACACACACAACAGTCTCTCTCTGTGTGTGTGTGTGTGTGTGTAATCAAATTTGTCTAAAACACGCTTTCGTGTGGGCCACTGGCCAAGTCATGTCTAGCGCTCTATATAGACCCCCCCCACCCCACCCCACTTCATTTACCTATAGCACGACTCACTTTCTTTTAGCTTAGCTTGTCGTCATTGTTGTTGTTGCTTTTGCTTTGACTTGATTTGTGCGCTGGTCACTCACAATTTGACAGGATTGAGACCTGGAGAACTGCATCATAAACTAACGCTTGACTCCCATGGACTCTTCAATATCGTCGACATAACTGGCCATTGTTGCTTCATTTTATGCTCTTTAAGCAACACGAGTTGACAGTTATATGCAACTAAACTATTTAAATATTTGAATATCAACTTATTAAAAAATACTTGACCAGTCTGAGCGGAACTGCTTGGCTGATTTATGTTTGAATTAATTGACTGATGAAAAACACATTTAACATAAATTATATATAAAAGCTAAATTATCATGCTTATGAATTTTTATTTCTATTATTATTTATTACGTATTTATTTAGAATAATTTCAAATAGGCAAAGTATAAAAAATATAATTATTTTTTGATTTATTACAAATATTATTAGAACCATTTGTGTTATGTTATAAATATAAGAATTTTTTATTAATATTTATGCACAAAGGAGTTTAGCTTAGAATATAATAATAGTGTAGTTTAATACAAAATTAATTGCAATTTAATTTAAAAGTAAAATTATATATTTCGCTTCCTAAGAAACTTTTTTAATTTTTCAAAGCATTTTTTTGGATCGATATTATTTCTGTTGTTTCAAAAGAAGTTTAGGAATAACAAAAATTAAATACTTTAATGTAAGGCAAATTAGAATAATTTTTTTAAATAATTTTCTTATTTTTAAAAAACATTTTTGTCTTTTGCGCAATTTTTATTCACAAATAAATGTGTTTTTAACCAATTATATATGACGAAAGAAATTTCTATGGAACCTGCTGCTTTCAAAAATATTTAAAAGCAAAAAATCATAAATAAATTGAAAGTGAAATGTTGCACAATTAATTGTAGCTTATTATGCCTTCAAAGTTCTCTAAGCAAAACACTTGAGGCTTAAGCGTATTAAATATGAATCAACAGCATTCGCTCAATCAAACGACTGAATGAATGACTCATCGGGGCACTTTAGAAACGCCTCTCTCGACTTGTCAGCTCTGTCGTTGTTTGGTGTCAAAAGTGTCCAAAAGTGAGAACCGAACATATTTGGACTTTATTCTGTATGGCGGATGCTTGAAAAGTAGAGCAATGCGGACTGATAAAATCTAAAACCAAAAATGTTTAACAAACAAAAGAGCGCACTGTTAAAAGTAGCTGCATAAGTATTATGTAAAATTAATGTATGTGTATGTGTGTGTGTGTGTAGCATGACTATTGCTGATTTTCCTGGAAAAGTTTTTTGCAGGCAACAGTACGCATTATGTATGCCATGCTCCTGCATCGATAAATCAGTCAAAACTGTCAAATGCATATAAATTATATGCAAGCGCGCTACACTGCCCAACGGACAGTGGGTGTGTGTGTGTGTGCTTGCATGTGTGTGTGTGTTAGTTTGCAAGCCTGAAGCTGTTGCCGGAACGTAACCAGTCAGAACAATAACAAGGCACGTATTGCATAAATGCAATATGCACACAAATTCGTGGGCGGGCAAAGGCAGCGAGCGCAGCTAGAGCGGGTGAGAGTGTAAGAGAAAGAGATGGAGAGAGTGTAGTAGTGCTAGGGAATGTGCGTGGGCTGCGATTAAGCTGGGGATATGCAGTTTTAGCCAAGTCTAGGCAGCTCCAACTACACGTAGGAAGCAAACGATGTGTGCATATAAGTATTTCTGTTTGTGTGTGTGTGTGTGCGCGCCTATTAGAACTTGTTGAGTGTCGTTTGGAGTGCAGCGACGGGGCTGAGCAAGAGGACGTGGGCATTGGTCTCGCCATCCCGCATGGACGCTACGTTAATGGGCAATGACTGCTGGGATTTGTATTAGATAGGGTAATGTGATGGGCAATGGGGCAGACATAGGCTAAATAACCGTAGCTCAGAATGTCTTCTTTCCAATCTTTGCAGCTACAGTAAACATTCTATATGAGCAACGTGCACTTAGGCAAGTGCCATATCTAAGCAAAAAGAATGTTCGTCGGGGTGGCAGAAAAATAGTTTAGGCACTTTTATTTTGTAGTCAATACGCGGTCACGCAACTTTATTGTCGTTTTTGGTGGAAAGAGTTAACATTTACTCTCAATGTATTTGGCACTAATGACTAGTTTTTAGATTACATGAGATGTTTCCGCGGGAAGAAGAATACAAGTTATAAGAGAATAAGCTGTACTGAAGCGAATTTCAGTAAGTTAATTTTGCACCGATATAACTGTCTATTGTTGTTTAAATCAGAAAACTACTATTTAAAAGAAAAATTATTTCCAATGGGGAAAAGTTTGTTATGGTCCATAGAAGAAAAAAGAAGTATTAACCTTCTAATAGCGAAATGTTTGTTATAGTCAATGGAGAAAAATAAAGTCTTAACCTTAAGATAAGTTTTATCTTTAAGATAAGGTTTAGACTCCTTTTTTCTAAATAAATTTTTTTTCAATATATATTTTCATAGCTTTATATTAAATATTTAAATATATAAAAAATACAAATTAATATTTATACTCTCTTTAAACTTTTAAATTGAATTTTTTATTTACAAATTAATATTTATACTTAAATTTTTAAAATTCAATTTTTTATTTGCAATTAACATACGTAATTTATTTAAATTCAATTTTTTATTTAAAAATTTAAATATAGTATAAATATTAATTTGTATACAACTCTGTTGCATATGCGAGTTTTAGAAATATATTCTCAAATATATATATAGAGTTCAAATCATATCATAAGTCAAAACTTTTGTCTACTTGCTTATTTTCTAAATATATTTCTTCAAGTTTTCAGGCAGACTTCGTAGTGAACAGTAGTGGGAGTTAGCGATCTATTATTATAACAGTTGCAATTGATTTTAATGTGTTTATGTATTCAAGATTGTGCTGCAGTCTCTCACGCCCACATGGGGCAGCAGCACATTCATCTTTCTCTCTTGTCTGGCCACTATCTACCCATTGACATCTCAAGTGTTGCACAGCTCGCTCAGCTGCGACTGGTAGTCTCCAATCTAATCGTAGAGCCTAATTTACATACACACACACACACACACAACACGCAGTTTTGTGGGATTTTTAATGATGCTGTTGGCCCATTTGGAAAGCCAGAGGCTGCCAGCTGATAAATGCATTTATTGTTAGTTGCTGTCTGCCTGTGATTTCAACAATGATATGCCAAAAAAAAAAAACGACACAAGATAGTTGAACAAAAGTTCTTCGCTTGTGATGTGATGATTTGAAATAATGTTGCACAATGATGCAGCACAAAAGAAAAAAAGAGTTGGCTAAATCAATAAGCCGAAAGCGGCGACTGTGGCTGAACTTGAGCGCTGTGGCGCGTTTTGTGTGCGTGATTTGTAAGAAAATTATGTAAATTATTGTTTTACAGGCTGCAATAATATTTTTGTTAAAGCAATTATAGCTGACCAAATATTTACGTAACAATTATGATAAAAATCGATGGAAACTGAAGTTTCCCTTCCCATTGCTGCTGCTGCTGCTGCTGCATGAACTTTGACTTGCCACAAGGCGGCTTTGATATATTGAAAGCGAGAAAGTTGCACACACACATATACAGTCTTATGTGTGTGTGTGTGTGTGTGTGCGCTAAGTAGAAGTATTGACGGCAGCACAGTAGCAACGACTGACAAGGCGACAAACGACAATTGACAGCTGCAGCGGCAGCTTATGACAATGACAACGAACACGAATGACGCGAGCGACAAGCCAAGCGACATAAATGTTGCATGACGCCAGCCAAATGCAAATGAGGCATGCCACAACCGCGTAGGCGACAACAAAATGGCACAGCAAAAAAAAAGAACAGCACAAATTTATATAGAGAGAGAAAAAAATCGGTGTTGCAAGCAAGTTGCGCAGACGCTGTCGCAAATTCCAATTGAAAATCTGCATGCTGCAAAGAAAGTTGCCGCCGTGTTGCACATGCCAAGCAAGCGGCAGTTGGCAATTTGTGCCAACTGTCAAAATAATGTAGTCAAACATCTTCTGCCGCTTACGCCGCCGCAAATCACGCGCAATGAGCAATTAAATATGCGCAGTCGTGTGTTGCACTCTCAGCACAGCTCAGCTCAGCTTGCAGCATCTTGTGGCAACATCATGCAGCAGGCTTTCTTCAGCATTCGATTCGTTCTACTGTCATGACCCGAATAACTGGCAATCTAGCAGCCCATCGCTGAGGCTGCTGCTGCCTTCGTATAAAAAACTCTTTTTCTTCATAAGCATGTGACAATTGATTTAGTAGCAGGCACAGCAAAATAGAAAGCTACTAGTACCTTTGACACATCGAGCATTATTAAGCATTTATCATTCTTCTCTCATTGCAGGTACGTACCTCATTTGAATATTTCGCTGCCTCACGTTGTCAGTAGAGGTAAGTTCCAACAGCTTTATGCACTGCGCGAAATGCATGCTGCAGCTTAGAAAAGTTATTAAAGTCAACTACGAATTGAAAAACTCAATGAGGTCACATATTTTAATGTCTCACAGGAAATTTGCAAAAAGTAGCTCAAGGCTTAGATACCAATAATAAGCTAATAAGCTACTAATTGAAATAGTTTAAGATGTGAGATTAATTGTAACAACCTATGTAAATTGTTAGCATAGAACAATTTATTTTGTAGCCATGCTTTGAATTTATTAGTGACATATAAAAATCTTTTTAATTCAGAATTCAAGGATAAATATAATGTAAGTTTTGTCGTTAGACGGCAAGCTGCTGTCAATAAACAATTAAAAATTGCAGACAAGTCAATATTTATTAATAAATGTTATATTTAAAGCAGTGGTCCCAAACGCTGCTTACGGCAGGGCACTCACTAATATATATGAACAAAAACACACTCATATATAAATGAGAAAAAATTTAGTTGTCAACTCTTGCACTGAATAAAATTATTGTCAATTCAATTTCGAATAGTTGGGGATCTCTATTGCATAGACAAGCAAAAAAAGTCTATAAAGCAATACTGAACGAAATTCGGTAGCTGGAATATGCAATGAGCATAATTTTATTAGTTATAGTGCCAATTTTATGAACATTTGAGTATTGAGACTGCTTATGCTTCTACTCAAAGTTTAATTAATGATCACAGATCCATTGAGTAGAGTAAATTTTTTAAATTTGTCAAATTTGAAAAACATTTGAAGTTGTCATTAATATATTAGACTAGAGCTTTAGTATTGAGACTGCTTATGCTGCTTACCAAACTTTAGTTAATGATCACTAATCGATTGATCAAGTAGAGTAAATTTTTTAAATAATTAACTTCTTCTAAACTTATCATATAATTCATGAAGGAACAAATTACTTTGAAATGAGTAAACAAATTTAAAGATTTAATTGTAAATTGTAAAAAATAATGAAATAAAAAGTGTAAGCAGCTCAGCTTCTGTCCCTTTCTTTTTTCTATATATTTAACATAATTTTCTCGCCGTGTAATTAATCAAGTAGAGTGCATTTTTTAAAAAATTCACTCCTTCCAATCTTATCAGATAATTTTTGAAGTTAGGCGACAAATTTGAAGATTTAATTGTAAAAGAATTTAAATAATGAAATGAAAAGTGTAAGCAGCTCAGTTTCTGTCGCTCTCTTTTTTCTATACAGTAACCACAATTTTCTTTGAGTGTAATTAACTGTTAGCTGCGTGTGTGATCCTCGCTTGGACACGCTTATTAAGCAACCGCATGGTCCGTACGCATGTTATTTGAGCTACGACAAAAATTCAAGCATAACCAACTCGACAATACACATAATTTGAAGTGTTTACGAGTAAATCGGCTGATCTTTAATAAGCAAAGACTTATGCTCATGCATGGGCAGCGTTGTGGAGAAGATTCTCACACGAAAGTTTCGTGCCACTGTCTATGAATAAAAAATGCAACTTAAACGATAAAAACTTTGCAGCTGGCAGTCTGAACTTCAGCACAAAATCAAAACACTAATTTATTGCGTATTTTTTGACAAAAACAACGCAAACCGCTCGTACGCCTCACTCCCCTCACTGCATGTGAAGCCAAAACTCAAATACACCATAGGGAGTTGCAAAGTCGCCGCTAAGTAGCCGAGGCAGACAAAGAGGAGCTAGACCAAAGACAAAAGTCTCGCCGCAGTACTTGCTACTCATAAATCACTTTCGTTTTGCCGCAAAAAAAAAAAACATAGAATTGAATAGAGAATGAAATCTCTGTAAAGAAACTTACAGCTCATATAAATTTTTCAATACGCTGGCCAAAAACCAAACTGAGTTTTTCCCAAGTGTCTTTTGGTCTTTTGGCTGCCATCAAGTAAAAGTGCATACGGGGCTGGGCGGGGGCTGGCGACAAAAATATTATTGCAGTTGTGTAAATATGTTTTGTATGTAGTTGACAGCCTCCCAAATGCCACATAAACATAACCTCAAATAGGGTTAAGCAATGCTAAGAAGAAGAAGAAGAAGCGAACGAACTTCAAATATTTTTTTGTTGTATTTCTTTTTTTTTGCATAAGCGTTTCCTGTATGTTGTGACGGCCGCACTTGAAATTGCAGTGCACAGTCTCTCGTCCTGTCTGCTTCTTATCCTTATGGCAAACAAGTTCGACTGAGCCTCTCTCTCCGATATTTCTTGCTCAAATTTTGTCTGCCGTCTGCAGTCGGCGCATTACTTGGCAAAGTACTTGTGTTCATATTTAAAGTTGCACAGTGGGTAGTTTTGTTAAAAATTGTAGTAAATTTAAATAGATTTTTTGGACAGCATTTGATTGGAATTTAGGCTTGGCGAAGATTTAAAAATAAACTGCAGACTCTACTGCACATCAACTTCTTATACTTTTGGATTGAATTGGATTTTATTCTATTAAACTCCATGAACTTGATAGACAGATATAGAGCTTGGGCTTAGCTTAGTTGGCTGGTAATCAAATTAGTTTATTGGAGGTAGAAAATTGACAGAAATTTCTGAAATGTTTGAAGCATTTTTGCAATTTCAGTTGCTTTTGATCCTGTGAGAAGTAAAAGTCACTCAAAGAAGGATGAACACAAGTCACTAAAAGTATTTAAAGCATCCGCAGCTATTGCGTTTGGTAAAGAAATTTATGACACTTAATGTTTGGCACCACTGTGCGCTAGTCTTTGATATTCAAAATATATTTATAGCAGTAATGAAAATGCTTTAGAGGCATTCAATTGTTTCACTATAATTCCTTTTACTCAGTCCTTGCACTTAAAATCAACCGCTCACTCTCTTTACCGCTCTCCCTCTCCCTCTCTTTGCTTAGTCAGAGCACAGCAGTGTAAAATTACACGCATATGCGGGTCTTCACACATGCATATACTATTCACACACACACACACATGTGTGTGGCTCTCAGGCTGTTTCGCATCAAACCCAATTTGTTGTTTATTTCATTGATTTTCGAAAATCAAAACTAATTTACATATGGGGTAACTTAATACGTCCTTGCTTGCTCTCTTCCTCTCGCTCTCTCTCTCTCTTGGACACACCCGCTAAGCACACGGCTGCAATTAATAATTTAAGTGGCAGCAATAAAAGAAATTAAGTCACTTAGCCCCAACTCTGAGCATAAACTACGGCCCTTAAGCATATCAAATGCATTTGAGCAGCGTATAGAAAATCGTATATCGTTGAATGCTTGCCCAGCTGCATTTTTTTTGAAGTTGAAAATTAGCTTATCTATGCGTATGGAAATTATCTTAGTTTTCGTTTCAGTCTGTCGAGTGTGTAGCTTCATCAATATTCGTTTCAAAATTTACTTTGCTAGCTGCAATTGCCTTTTATCGTAAACCCTTTCAGTTGCTCAATTATGATTAACGATGCCAACGCCGGCGACTCTTTTTAACTGTTTCTGTGTATAAAGGCAGGCGCTTCCAAAATTAGCCTGCCGTACGTCTGTCAGTCAGTCTGTACAATTTTGTACATTAACATTATCTAGGCATTAGGTTGCTGCTTGCTTTTTCAATAATGTTGCGCCCCCAAAATTGTTAATGCACATTCTGTTTTTGACCCCCGCATGCTGCTGCTGCTGCTGTTGTTATTGTTATTGTCAATTGTTGATTGATTTCTTTGGGCTGACACTTGAAACGCGCACCAAAATTAACTTAGCAGCTCTATAGTTGCTTTTTATGGGTTAAATGTGCGGCTGGGAAGCAAAATTCTTGACATAAATCATGCGCAGCAGATGTCAATGTTAGAAAATTCTCTTAAGTGCACACAGCCTAAAACTAAAGTAAACTAGTAAGAGCTAAGCCATTGCTGATTAGAAAATCAAAGCAAAGCCGAGGAGCAATACAAATGTTTAGTCTGTTAGCCTTAAGTAGCTGTAGATATATTTATTAAACATTTTAACTAAGCGTAGAAAATAATGTGGCTATAAGCAAAGATTAAAATAAATATTTTGTTTAAATTATACATAAAGATAGATTTTTATTTGTTAATTATTTAAACGAGAAAATTGTTTGCTCACGATTTGAGTTGGTTAATAGATTAGAAATTTATTTTTATCATATTATAAGCCTAAGAAATATTTAGAATTTTTAATACAACTTACAAGCCATTAAAAATAAAAGCTAAGAAAATAATACAAATTTTTAGAATTATTATGAAATATTAAAAATATAATTCATAATATTAAAACTTTGGCGCTAATTTTTAAATTATTTCTTCTATAATGTATGGAATATATTTAAAGTGCGATAAGCAGTACTGTTTGGTATGCAATGAAGCGTACAGCGCAGGGCAAGAAAATAATGTCATTGGGTAATTAAAGCCAAAAGCGCTATGTATGCGCATAACGGTGCATAGGGTGGCCGCCGACCTACAAAAAATTCTAGAATCGAATTTACAGTTGTGTTTAATGCATTTCACTTACTTCGTATGCAAGTGATAAAAGCCGAACGATAAGCGCACTTGAGTGTGGAGAGGGAGCGAGAGAGGGGGGCACATTGTTTGACAGCTCGTGCGTGGTCCCCCCGCTAACCGCAAAACCCGCCGCTCTTCACTTACATTGGGCATGTCTAATTGCATTTACCCGTTGTCATTGTCATTGGCTTTTCTTCACCTCTCTTCGCTTCATCTGTCAATCGTGCGTTGTCTTGCATTTCAAATTTTTATTTCAATTTCAATTTTTATTTGCTGCGGCTCTGCGCTTATGACATGCCTTTGTCTCTTGTAATTCTAAAACATTTCTTGTCAGTTTTTATATTTTATGTGTTTTTTTTGTAACTCTTTTTGACAATTTATTAGAATCGCATTAACATTTTGTATGCGTCGTCGTCGTCTGCGCCTTTGTTTGTTAAATTGAATTGGAAATTATTTTTTACGACTTAGTCACGCGGCATTTGCATTCAGTATGCTTTGAGCTATAGCCGACAAAATTAGTCATTATATTGAAATTACGCAGATTTTGCATAATAATTTTCTCTTTTATGCTGCAAACCGCAAGATTTATAACTTTTGTATAGTTTTTTGCTAATAAAAATTTTAAAAGCAAGCATAACAAACGTTTATTTAGTTATATAGTTAAAGTCATTTAAGAAAACAAGATATGTAAACATATGCAAAACATCTTTGTCTACAGATTATAACATAACATTGTTTTGTATGCGCTTTATTTAAATTATTTTTGTTGCAGTCTTTGGGCATCAGCCAACCACAAGCTTTTTGCTGAATTTACTTTTAGTTTTTGTTTATTTATAGACACTATAAATGCATAAAAAATAATGCTATTACACAATTTTACATGCACTCGGGCTGCATTTATTGTACAGATTGCCAGTATATAAAAATTAATTTTTTAATACAGTTTTAAGCCCTTTTAAAAATACACCCAACAATATTTATGCACTGACAGTGCGTGTATAATAAATTTAATTTCATTTACAAGCCCAGCTTACTACACAACTATATGTATATGTGTATGTGTGTGACAAAGAAAATAAAATTTATTGCATTATGTTTGCACTCAACACACATTTATTTTGCAGTGTGTGGCACTTGTACGAGCTTTTTGCGTTAATTATTTAATTAGCAAGCAAATTTTCAATATATGGTGAAAATATCTTTAAGAGCAAGTTTGGCAAGGCAATTCAATTAGTAAATTAGCATAATTGAATTGAAAAAAACTCGAAAACAAACAAAATTTTTGAATTACACTTACATAATAAATGCAAACAGCATATATATATATATAGCTACTTATTTATATATTGACAGTAAATCATAAATATTGCAAAAGCCAAAAGGGAAAAATGCGCAAAGGATTTGCAAACAAATTTGCACGCTTCACTGCAAACTAGGATCATAGAAAACTAAGGCAGCCAAAAGGAAAAATATTATAGAAAACAAAGCAGCAACGAGTCAAAAGGAAAAGCGCCATTGAGCACTGGCCAGGCAAAAGGTCTAAAGGATAAGCCTGCATAATCAAGTGGTTTTCGATAAATAGAGAAAAAGGTTGCCCCACCCACCCACACACACACACACACACAACAGAGAGAGCGCAAAGCAACCCACACAGATAGACCGCTGGCCAGTTAATCGAATATGTTTGTTAAAAAAGTTTTCAGGCGTAAAAAGGCAAAGCCCAACCCCTCAAGTACCAACCCTTGGCTATAGCTGCTGAAAATTTAATTTAGCTTGCGCTCTGCCGGAAAACAAAAGCGCCCAAAAAAGCAAAAAGAAAGCAGCAACTTGGCCAGAACTTTTGGCAACGAGCGGCTCACCTGCCGTTTGCCTATTGACCCACATTCAGTGTTAGGCAAGGGTTTTGTTTTAATTTCCTTACTGTGCGCCCAGCCCCAGTGTTACCATTCGCCTTAATGCTCTTTCATTCTAAATTGCATCCTTTCGGCTAAGGTGCAGAGACTAACAGAGAAGGCTCGAGCTCAGTTCTATTTACAATTGTTGCCACATTTCCGGGCAGCTTTTGGCCTGGCCTGACTAACACTTTCCCTGCAGCTTGTTGTGTCAGCATCATCGTCCTTCAGACGTTTTAATGATTTTCCGAGTGAGAATTTTATTATGTTTTTGTTTTTCATTCTCCTTGCTGCATGTAATTTTCCTGCTTTAAATTGCTTTTGTGTTTCGTTTTCATTTACAATTTACAAGACTTGTAAGACTTTGCTCTACACATAAGCACAAATTTATTAATTAGGTATCAAAGAGTTTTCGCTCTAATCCAATACAAAACCTTTTCGATTCTTTTTTTGCTTGGCCATAGCACGTGCCGCCCCAAAATTTTTGCATTGTTTCCCAAACCACAGTTGAAATCCTAACAAAATCAGCCACTTGCTAATGCAAAAGATAATTAAATAAACAATGAATAAAAAGGTCGAAAGTACGAACAAAAAAATGTAAATTGGAAAAAATACACTTCACTAAAGCAGGCAACAAAAAAAAAAAAAAATACAAAAAGCATAAGAATCCCTCACAAAGTGAAAGTGTAAAGCCGTATAAAATCATTGAGGAATATCAAGGCGTCGGTAATGAATAAAAGCAGTTAAAGGCTCTAAGGCGTGCTGTGAGGCTAAAAGCAAAAGGGTGACATTAATAGAGACGCTAAGCAGGAGCGGCAGCAGCAGAAAAAGGACAACACTAATTGAAGCTAAGAGAAATGCCTTTCATTATCCTTTAGTTGTTGCTACGATTAAATTATTTGCAGTTTTATGTAACTAGTATTAACATTGTTCGAAAGTTATCAAGCAGTTTGCTGATGAAAGTGAAGAAGGAGAAATAATCTCATGGGAGAGATTCGATAGCTAATGGAACGATTAAAGAATATTGGATTATAAGGAAGCGGGTTAGCTGATGAGTATTTTATATTTATTGATGTCCATCAAATATATTATTGGATGTATTATCAGTTTGATGTCTATATTGTGAGCTAAGAGTTAAGTTAGTTCTCCAGTATGAGTGCAAGAATAGAGAGAAAACGTCAAGAAAAGTCCGAAACGTATCTAGACTCTTCTTTTCGGAATGACTGAAGCTGAACTAAAGCTAGTTAATGATTTCAACAATAAAAACGATGAATTAAATTCACCATTTCCCTTGATAATTTCACCAATATTCTATTGAAACGTTGAGTGAAAGTTTAAAACATAAACTTAAAGATAAACTTGCAATTACTTAGAGCTATATTAAATAAAGATCGTCAGCTGCACACTTAGAGCTGCTACTAAAGCTAAGAACCTCAGCTTAGAATATACTCAACATTCTTCTACTAAAAGTTAATCAACTGCAGTTTATGTTCTTTTTTTATTTGCTTAGCCAATGAAGGCTATACAAAGCTAATGCTTAGTTCTATCCTTTTGATTAACAGCACTAATAAAAGTTTTGAGCAGTAAACATTTCACTTTTCCCAGCGCATGCAAATCTTAAAGTTTTGTAAGCGTTCAGCGCCATAAACTTGAAATATTTGCAACTTTTACCAACATTTGTGACAATTCAGCTGCGAGCTGTTGCTACTGTACAGTTAAACAAACAAAGCAAATAAAATTGTTTTGCGTAAAAATTGCAATCATGCAATGAAGTGGAAAAGTTTGCACAACGTGTGCGCCACAATGATGACGACGCCGACGACGACGACGACGTTTGTCTGTAACAAACTTGTAGATTGTTGCATTTGTTGCAACAACAAACAGAAAATTTAACATGGAATGTAGGCCCGAGACAAATGCTGCAGGCTAGTTCAACCAAAAAAAAAGGAGTATGGGTAAATATGCAAAAAAGAAATGTAATAACAACTGAAATCAGAGAGAGAACTGCAGACAGAAAGCGCCTAAAAATGGCGACAGGCATTGCCATCAAAAGCGGAAACAGACGCCGTCATCTTTGTCATGAAAGCGTGGCAACTACTTTTCAATTTTTTTATGTGATGTGAAAGGCGTGGCAGTAACCCAAAGCAGACAAAAAGAAAAGCTGGCAAACACTTTAACTTGAATTTCGTGGAGCAGCGGCAAACTATTCAATTATTCAAGTGAGAAATGCTGCGCGTCGATTTAAACTATTTCAATTGGGCGCAGGCTCTTCAATCACTTTGCGTTCGAACTGATCTAGGGGCCAGGACGATTGGCGATTCTGTTTGGGGGGGCCAAAGTGCAAAACGTTGTAAGTTAAATGGCAACAATAATGGGCTTGAGCTTTGCCAACACTTGCGCATCTATAACAGTTTGCCCGTACGAATCTTTAGCTCTTTTCTTTTTCGGTTGTGTTTTGTTGGCTTTATTGCTTTTCACTTTTCAGTTGCTGTCAATGTGCTTAGTTGTATTTTAGCTTGGATAGCAATTGTTTAATTGGACAGTTGGATTGACTTTTATGCGTTGCAAGCACCTTTTGGCTTAAAGTCTGTAGCTTAAGCTGCATGCTGTGCTGTAGTTGGGAGGCTTTAGTCGTTTTAATTAAAACTCACTGCAATGCGCTGCCGCCGCCTTAATGCCCTGAAAAGTAGGCTCTGTTCTATTGCAAATCTGCCAGTGAGCAGAGCAACAAACCATAAGACATAAAAGCAAAACCAACGCTCCATAACAAAGCCAACCACAGCAGCTACAACAACAACAACAATAATAATAATCATACTAAGAACAACAACAATGTGCCCTGCAAACTCAGCAGCTAGAGCAAAGAAAATAGTTTGCAGCAACTATTTGCCAGCCGACATTTTCATATGCAACGACGCAAGTTGCGCCATAATTTTATGCCACAACAGCAGCAAACTTGTGCGGTTTCCATCCCAATGTCCTGCTGCGCTCTCTCTCTCTCTCTCTCTCTTTCTCTGTCTTTCTTCGCTATCACAGCCACGCCTAATAATAAGAAATTAGAACTTACGGCCGCCACTAAGTCTGTCCACAGCAGCAACATTTACAGCTAAAGCAGCAGCAGCAGCAGCAAACACACACAGCACGGTAATCGTCTTGTAGAAAGTACTTGGCCCTGTTGGAACTTTAAGCTCACCGCAAAATGTTCTGCTTAAGCAACAGCGCCAAGTTCGCCAGCTGCCTTTAGCACCTGTACAGTGCACACCAATAACAATGGCTATGACTGCTCTCACCAACTGACGCAACTGGCAACTGGCACTGGCGTTGACAATAAACTAAACGTGGCTGCATTTTGTTGTCTCCTTCGCCCCAGACATTGATGCCAACTGCTAAAGCAGCTTTTGCTCAAGCTGAGCTGCGTCAGACTGGCGAATGCTAAATGCTCTTTTATTTTGAAGAAAATCAGCAACAGACTAATAATAAAGAATACTTAATATAATATAATTATAAATGGCCTGAAGGCCTTTGTTGCTCTGGCTATACCAATTGTTCCAGAGAATTTAATTCTAGGCTACAATTAAAATAAATAAATAAAATTTTAAATGATTGCATCGTTTTAGCAATAATTAGTATTTAAATTTATTTGCGTCGCCTATTTTAGAGTTTGTTCTACTATTAGCGCTAAAATGAATGGAAGTATCTTTTTGCTATTAATGTCTTTTTATTCAGTTTAAAAAATAAATTTACTATGCATAACTGTTAAGAAAAAATTTAAATATATTTGGCAATGCATCGGAATTATTATATTACTTATACGCATATAAAACAGATAACAAAGAGACTAATTTTGCAATTTAATGCCACATGAATCTACAGATGGTTGAAGGCATTAATTTTTAGCAGTTTAAATTGAATTGTACTTATACAATTTATTTACTTATTTAAAAAGAGCTAACAAATAATTAAAATTATGAGCTAGCAATGATTATACAATTAATTGTACTTATTGTAAGAACTCAGTCAATAATAAAAAAATAGTAAAAAAAGTTTGATTGGTAATCAATACTAATCAATAGGTAATTGAGCAAAGCCACAAATAATTGTTGCTTCATCATTAGTGCACATTTGAAATAGAAATAATTTTATTAGTAATAATTTTTGTATATAATGAGCATCTCACATAATTTATTTTATTATTTTGTAATAATATAACTTGAATTGCTTATTATATTTATTTTAAATTTTATTAATATTGTGTTGATGCTGCCTTTAGAGCATTATTATTATTTTCGAATTATTTAATTCTAATTGCTTAATATATTTATTTCATTTATTTATATTTATTTATTGACGCTGCCTTTAGAGCATTTCAGCTGCTGTATGCTGCTTCAATTCAGTTGCGCACTCTTTGTGCCTTTCGTTTGGGCATTACTTGCCACTCTAACCAGGATATTCCCAGAGCAGAGCCGCAGCTCTACTTTACTTTGGCGCTGCTTTTGCTACACGCTGAAGTGTGAGGCGGCGGCGTTGTGGCGCATTATTTAGGATTTACCTTTATGTTGTTGTCAGCGTGGTTGTTGCCACTGCCACACAGCGCCACTGACTGCACTCGCACATCAGTTGAGGCCGCCGCCTGGACTCGGAGTCTCGGAGTCATGCTCATGCTCATGATGATGCTGGTGATGAGAAAATGCGAGGCTCGTGTGACATTTTCATTATCGTTGTGGGATATGGCGCTTTTGCCTTCGCTTGGGCGCTGTCGACAGGCCAAGCTTATGCCCTGGGACTGCTGCCGGCTTGGACTGTTGGCTGTGTTGTGACAGCGACATTGCAGATAAGGTTACAAAATTATTAGTTGGGATTTACAATGCTCCAGTTTGCGTGTAGTAGGGCCCAGGCCAAGGCACAGCTCGACTGCTAACTAGTTGCATATTTCTTGGCAAACTCAATAATAGTTTACGCCCCCCCAGCCCAGCCCAGCCCACTTGAGCAGCAGCAGTTGCTTAAATTGCCATCAATTTATCAGCGGTGTGTGTGCAAGAAAGAAAAACTGCCAAGTTCAAAGATTAACACAATTTCGACAAATAATGAAAGCATAATGAAAAGCTGCTACCCACACAGACAACGCGATATTTTTCCTTTATCAAGAGCATATAAATTCCATTTGTGTGTGTGCGCCTTGCTGATAAAAATGGGAAATAAGCGAACCAAGCGAGCTCGAGTGCTGCTGCTGCCAAGAGAGAAAAATGCAAGCAGGAATTTGAAAATTTCAATTACGCGTGCAATGAAAATTACGAAAACCCACAAAAGTCATTTTTCTTGATCGATTTTTTTTTGCTTTTTTTTGCGCACTTTTTTGCTATTGGCCTCAAAAGAAACGCAGGCCAACAATGCGAAGCTCCAAAGGGCACCAGAGAGAGAGAGAGAGAGCGCCGTAGGGGTAGCTAGGTGAAAAGTTTGGAGGGTTGCGCGAGTTGCTGCTGCTGGAAAAGTGAAAAAAGCAATTTCGAAATCCCAAAGAAATTGCAAAATTCCATGCGGCGACAAAGGCGTTGCGCGATGTTTGATGCTGGGGCAAGCAATCATTGCAGCCACCTGCAATTGCCGCACAGACTAGCGTTAAGTTTAACTAAGCAGTGGGCACTAAAGGGTTAAGCTGGCATTGTTTGTGCTTGCCACACACAAATTCAATGCTGAGCTGCTTAGCACTTTCTATTTATAAATTTTGTTAATCAGCCGATTTTCTTAGTATTATATGCTTAAAATTAGCAACACAAGTTGCGTCAATTGTGTGTGGCAATTGTTTATGCACAATATGCTATTAAAATTTAAGAGATAAGCAAAAACAGGAAACCGCCAAAATATAAAGCAACAAATTGTTTGAGAATTCGGCGCGTTTGAGAGGCCAAGGCAACTACAACAACATGGCATGCCACACGCTTGCCGCATGCCGCAGCTACCCGCTCCTAGCTGTTGCCCAGTACAGCTAAGGGGCACGGCCTGTTGTTGTTGTTGTTGGTGCACGATTAAATCTTTCAACGCCTCGCAACTGAGTCATTGCACTCACAGCTGCTGCTGCTGCTGCTGCTGCTGCAAGTATTTTGTGGCAACAACAACTGCTGCTGCGTTCATATTCAAATTTTATAGAACGTGCAATGAATTCGAAAATGAAATTGAAAATGAGTAAACACGCAAAACAAAGCACAAGCAATTGTTATTTTTTTAGCTTGTTGCTTGTCGCTTGTCTCTGCTATAATATGTTGCTGCTGTGTGTGTGTGTTGGTTTGTTTGTTTGTATTTGTGTGTGGTTGCGGCTCTTGGGGTCAAGCAAAAAGTTCGCCCAGCTTAGTCATTTACTCTGGCAAATTGCACAGAGCCCAAGCATTGTGGCTGTAACTGAGCCAGCGCACTGTCTCGCTTTATGCTCTGTCTCTCTCGCTCTCTCACACACTCTCTCGACCTGTCATCAAATTGATAACCTACGCTGCGGCGCAAGTTTCAATAAGACGACGACAACTTGTTGTTGCCTGCAGTCGCTTTTGATAACCTTTACATTTCTTGCTGTTTGCTGATTGCACTGCGCTTTGTTTATAGTCGGGAGTAGTGTATACGACTAGGTGAAGGGTATATGCACTATAGGAAGTGCTGAGCATTGCCTAAAGTTGTGTGTTTATATTCAAAATTATTTGAAGATATGCAAACTTTGAATTGAACTAGTTACGCGTATAAATTTTAAGCATTTATTAATATTAAATGCATTAACAGAGTTCTGTTTAAGAAATTTAATATGTGGCTATAAATTTATTATAGAATATTATAATCTATGAAATTCCAAGCAAATTTTTCAATGCATATAAAGTTATGAAATTAATTCCACATTTTTTATAGCAAATATAGTTATAAAATTAATTCCATTTACATTTTTTTAAGTATCGATTTTATTAATGGTTTCTAAAAAAAATTCTGCTATATTATTGTTGCTAATTATAAAGTTCCATTAATACATTAATCCATTTATTTTGATTTAATCGCAGTCAATGCTCATTTTTTTATGCCTAACCAAATATTACATTATAGTTTACTATTTATTTTTACTTTTGTTGCACTTCTTCTACACTTAATAAATTAAATAAAAAAAAATAAAAATTTTATTATACCTGTATGTAAATATTATGCTTAATTTTTTAACTTTTTATACATTTAATGCTTAAATTGTATGCACTGCTTAAATCATTAAATATTGCATTTATTTTTATACTAATTCTAACAAATTTATAGCTGTTTTTTATTTAAATTATATAAACCCCATAAAGCAACTTTGTAGTGTATTTAACTTGTCGTTGCTGTTCACTTTGATTGTATTTCCAACATTCTTTATGAATTTTTATGACTTGGCCCTGGCTTTTAGTGTAGTGCCCTCGTAAAAAGCAGCGGCGACAAAGTGGTGCCCGTTTAATGTTGCATTCTACTTATGTTAAATTTTAAACTATAGCCTGAGCTTAACAATTATTATAATTTTAAGCTGCAGCTCCAAAGCTGCAGCGAGGCGTCATTTATAGCTTCAATTCAATTTCAATGTGCGCTGATTTGGTTTATCTGCGTGGCTGTTACAGGAAATGCAAACGACGGATCAAGATCGAGAACCAGCAAGCTATGGCCACATAAATTTTCATTGTTTGCAGCGGCTGAGACTGCGACTCAGACTATGACAATTTATTTGCATTGCAAATACAAATTTGTTGACCACAATGGCAAACGAGCAGCGCGACATAAATGGTAAATTTTTGCCAACCCATAGCCGCAATTGATATACCAATTACACAACTGGTTCGAGCCAAACACACGCAGCAGCAGCTGCCTCGACTCACAGTTAAGCAATTAGAAGTTGAGAGCAAAACTTGTTTTTGGCGTAGGGTCAAGTCGGGAGTGTGAAGCTCTCTCTTGATAATTGCACGAAAAACGAAAAATCTATTTGCCCAAGCTGCAGCAATTGGCATTTGGCGCAGCCTTCAACGTTGTCGACTTGGCCATATCAACAACGAGATCTGTACGTTTGTCCCCCACCCGCTGCGCAGGCGCAGCTTAAGCAGCCATTTAATAAGTTCGTTGCGCTGCGGCCTGGCCAAGATTATTGTACAGCGATATGGCCAACAGACTTGCCAACTTGTTGTTGTTGCTTGCCCAGCGTCTCATCAGTGTACGCGTAATGAGCCATTATAGTTTTCGTTGCGGTTTTTATTGCCAAGTCGAGACAGCTGCTCAGTCGACTCAGTCGCTTTGGCATTTTGGCCATATTTGTCGCCTGTGTGGCATTCGCGTTGCCCAAACTGAGCTCAGGCTCAGCTTACTTCTTCTGCTTTGTCCTACTGCCTTTCTGACCACACGACTTGTGCGTAGAGCTGAGCACATTAATTGGCTGCAATAACTGTTTATGGTCGCGACTTGAGCTGAGCTCAGCTTTAAGTGCAAAACTTTAAAAATGTGCGTTAAAGCTCTAACAGCAAATTATAAAATTTTAACGCAAGCAAATAAAATACGCGCAATAAAACATTTAACACAGTTTCAAGTTTTAATTTTTATGTTGCTGAAATTGATTAGCAATTGGGTTAAGTAATAGTTGTCTTAAAGTTAAAACTTTCATAAATTAATGCAACGTTTGCAGCTAATTTAAGCCATTTAACTCATTACAAATATTCAATTTAAAATATTTATTCTAAATAATTTATCTGTCGAGCCTTTTTATCATTTTTACTTAGCTAAAGCACACTTTAGTATAAGAAGTTAATAAAAACAGGTTAAAAAAAATGCATATTTAATTTTAAATAATTAAATAAATAAATATATAATTAAATTTAAATTATTTAATTGCTAGAAATCCACAGTGCTGTAGGCAAATGATTTGAATTTAATTGCATAAGTAAATTAAACCAAAACTATAAATAAATTGTTTACATAGCATACAAAATCTAAAGATTTGATTGCAAATTGAACTTAAGACAAAGAAATTTGAACCAGGGGGACCGCAAATAATTATTATGAGTTTAAAAAAATTGAAGCCCAAGAAAGCCTCGGAGGAAAGTGCGGAAAAGTACGCATAACTTTTTTTTACGGCGTATTCGAAAACAAGATAAGCTTGAAATAACAATTTTTTACATTTTTTATTAACTAAAACTTCATTTTAATAATTAAAAATAATTTTTTTAATAAAATAAAAAAAAATAAGTGTTATTATATATAAATATTATATATTATATATATATATTATAAAAATTATAACCGTTACGATCTCTGATTTGAAATTTAAATTTTATTTTGGAAAACTGGGAACTATTAAAAGCAATACCAAGTATCCAATAATAATATATCATTGTATTTTTCACAGAGTACTAAGCTCATTAATATTTACTCTAAAGCATTTAATTATACTAAAAATAATTTTAATAAAATGTTAATGTTAACTAATGTTAAATATTCTTTTCTTTATTTTCAGGTGAGTGCTTTACACAACTCTCTAATATAATAAATTAAATATTAAGCTTATGTGGCTGTGAGTATTTTATATAAATTATTATACTATTATATAAACTATTTCTTCTCAAATGCTATTATCAACATAGTTTTGTTTACTCATACTTCCTGCTAGAAACAAATTTAGAGAGGCCGATAACAATATCATCAGCATAATGAGTCATAACGCCACAAATTTGAACCTATTTCTAGAAATATTCATTTCGACTTCATGCTAAGTACACAGATTTAGTTTTATTTAACAGTAATGAGCACAATGTTTATTGCCTGCAAAGGTCAAGCAACAAGTACTTATATATTTTATAGTTTTTTGTATTCAACTATCAAAGTTAATGCACATAAAAACGTTGATTACTGCATGAAAAACCAAAAATAACATGCAAGGTCTTATCTTAAGCCAAGGCACTAATATTTCAGCGCTTTTATCAAATGTAAATAGTTGTATGCATAGCCTATAGCAGATATAATCAAAGCTGCAATGCAGCACACAATAAAAATAGAAACAAAAAACTAAGTTCAAAGGCAGTGGCAATTAAAGCGCAGCCAAAGACATTTGTCAATTGGGCTGCGGCTGCCCGAAAGTAAAATAAATAACAAAAAATGGTAATTTTAAAAAACTGACCCAAACAAGCTGGGAAAACAGCTACAGCAACAACAACAACAAATTGTTGTCTACGCCTGCTGATCCCTCGAACAAACACAAAAAAAACGAACTAAGAAAAAAAATAGATGTTTATCGACATGCCATTGTCTTCGTTTTGGGTCTCAGTGCTTTATGAGCTTTTTGCTTAAGCGCAATGCGCTTTAAAATTTATTAAAGAGGGTATATTGTTGGCAGAAGTTATGCAACAGAAGTTGCCAAGCTTGATTTGGGCTATGGGACACCAGAAAGGTTTGAATTCTAGTAGTTAAATATTTTTTGTGTGACTAGCACCAAAGTTTTGTTTATAACTCCTAGCTGTGGTTTGAGATAGAGAGTTATTGGATATATGTAATATTTATTGTGCATGTTAAATTAATAATGAAAAGATCTAAGATATTGAATATGTTTGATTAAACAACTTTGGTTGTCTCTAAATTAATAACTTAAGAACTTCTAGTGCAACTTTAAACAACTTGGCGGCTTCCACTTTCAGTTAAGAGTGAATTGCGCTTTCATTCTTAATCGATTGGTCAGTTAATCGATTGTTGTAGGGCTGTCACACTTCAGCAGTGATCAAGTGTTGCTCTGTTACATATTTAGTTATATTCTGGACCTTAAACTAATTCAAAATTAGTTACGAGCTCGCTTAAGACAACTTAAATTCTTCTTTTGAAGACTCTTCATATGAATGAATATCAAACTACAAACAATAAAATTTCTCTAGAACATTATATTCCAATAAAATCTTCTCTAGCTACAAATTATCGATTTGCTTTAATAGACTTCAGTCTAATCGCTAAATTAATCTGCATTAACCCTGAACCTAACAGTTCAGAGCTGTGCTTATCTTTTTTTTAAACAAAGCTCAAAGCTGCAATATAAATATTTGAATATTTAGCTCAAGCTAAAAATGTGCTATACAATTTACTTACAGTTTACCCATAGTGCATATTATAATATAGAAATTACAGGGTATTTTGACTGTGACTACGCCTAAAGTAAAACCTTTTATTTGTTTGGGTCTCTCCTTGAAGCTAAAGCTTGCCGCTTGTTGTTGCTCGTTAACAAAATGCGTCAAATGACAAATGATTTAAAATTTATTAACACTGCCAGTTTGTATCACACACACACACACACATGCATACAATACAGTTATTGTCTTGCGCTTAGTTCCACTTTTGCATGAGCGAAAGTAAAAATTTGAATTTGATGCAAGTTTTTGTGACATGTAAGCGAATTGAATGCATGATTAATTATTGAGTGCAGTACAGAGAAAAGTGCAGCAACGAACTTTCACAATAGTTTTTCCACAAGTTTATTGAACGCCATTAATTGTTTATTTTTGTACCCCATTTGCTCTCAAATAGTAAGCAAAGTGTTGTTTATTGTTTACGTTGGCTACAGGGCGCACACCCCTATGAACGCTGCTGCTTAAATTTGCGTAAATTCATAAAAATTACAATAATTTACAATTCGCTGAGTTTGCAGTGAGCAAATTTGCAGCTTATACCAATTTTTGGGTGTTGCAAATAAACACACGCATGCCAACACCAATACACACACATATTAAACCAACAATGCAGTGCAGTTAAGTGTGTTGTATTGTAGGAGATTTAGGGGCTGTGAGTGGGCGGGCGGGTGGTGAATTGCATTGAACGCATATTAATCAAGCGCATAATTTGCTGGGCGCATGAACGTGAATAACGAGCGATAAAAACTTGGCAAATATATATGCATTGCATATACAAAATGCAAACAAAATTTTGCAACACACACACACATACACATTTGCATATGTGTGGGAGGTGGGGGCATTGAAATTGCAGCAAAGTTGTTGCCTTATTGTTGGTTAACCATTGAAGAGCCATTTTCAAAGCGGCCCAAAAATTTACGCTGTGGCTAACACACACACACACACACACACGCTTACACACACACAGTTGCATAGTTTATTTGCATTTTGGTGGCTGCTGTTTATTTTAGAGTTGATTTTCAAGTGAACAGTTTACTTAATGCACGCATTGCAAATGCAAATTACGCATACGCCAGCGTTGCCAGAGAGTTTGTGGTTAGCCTCACCCAGCCACCCACTCGAACATGCGTCTCTCTTTAGCACGCCCCAAAAACATTGCCAATGCGAATAATTTTCGATAAATGCCACGCCCACCGCCCACACACACACACCCAACCCCAGCAACAGTCAACATTGGCCATCGCATTGCGTCTAGCCGCCTCTTCAGCGTTAAATTGGAAGCACTTTAGATTCACATTCAATTAATTAATTTAAGCAAATTGTTTGCTTCAAATTAATTGAATTTGCATTTAATTTGCGCTCACGAGAGACACAACAACAGCAGCAGCAGCAACGTGAGTGCTTTGGTCTCCTTGCTTCGCTTGTGAGTCATTGCGTCAATCTGTCAGTTAGCCAGTTAGTTTGCAGTTAGTCAGTCACGGCCTACTTTGCGCTCATTGCCTGCCAACCCTCAATCGATTGCCTCAATTTGTGCCGTCCCGCCCTACAACAACATTAAATTTATTAACTAACTTGACTCTTGCCTATGCAAGTTTCCATTTGTTTGTTTGTTTGTTCATCATAACAAAACCCCAGTGAGCATTGAATGCTTTTCCACTTGACATGACAATCTAAAGCGCATCCCAGTGCACAAATTCCTGAGTAGTGTTAAGTACATATGCATATTCTAATGAATTAACTAAATATGCAATTGATATAACATTAAAATGCTAACGCAGCATGTGGCTAAGACTTTCAAATCGAATCACCAGCAGCTGCTTAACAATTTGGCTAACTCAAGGGCCTGTGGAGACAGATTTGCTTTAATTTTACTTTAATTACATGCTGACAAGGCAAAGCAAGTTAAATAAGCTAGACAATGGGGTAGTTAGCAGCTGCTAATCGATTTGCTTAAGCTTTTGTTAATTGCAGATGCCAAACTGTTGCGTATACTTAATAAAATTGAGACTTACAAAAGAAGCTTGAAAAGAAATTGTAATATTTAGTTGAAAACAATGCTGACAGGTATCAAATTAACTATGAATGGATCAAGCTATAGTATAAATGCTATAGAAACTGAAGACTTAGTCAATAAAATCAGCTAAATGAGTCAAATTTGTTGTGTTTGAGTAGCAAACAGATTTCAAGCTATAGCTCGACTGCTAGTCGAATATGCTATATGCATTACAGCCAGTGTTGCCAACTTAGCTATTTTCACGTCAAATTTGGCTATTTTTAATAGTCGAAAACTGAACACAAACCCAATTTGTGAGGAAACTGTAATTTTGATTATTTCGAAAAATTAATTTGCTATTTTTTAGCTATTTTTTAAGGTGGTGTTGATGACTAAGAAAAAGAAAAAAATGTCGTGGACTATGTTTTTTGTGTGTTTTTTGTGAATTATGCGTCTCAGTTTTACACCAATTTCTTAATTTATTCACAGCAGCTTTTCTCTTTCTCGGAGTCAGCCTATTTTGCGCTTGCTTCCAGCCAGAAACATCCTTTTTTTCTGATCAGCACTGATTACAGCTAAAGATAGTTTTATTTTTTTTTAGTTTTATTCCTGAATAATTGAATAATTTAAACTATTGAAAGACAACAAAGCTGCAGCGAAGTTTATTGAGAAATTTCAATTCAATGACTTAGGCCAGCCAACATTAGTTGCTTGAATTAGGACAAATCCATACCATCCATAACCAATTCAATTATGTCTGCTAAAATGTTAGTATTGGTTATTATAATTAATTGTTTTTAGTCACTTTGCTTGTTGATTCCACAAATGAAACGCTAAATTCATTGAAGCGACAGCATTGCTCATGCTTTGAATCAAATGCTTTGTTTTCCAACTCAATACACTTTACAAAGAATTTAACAATTTACTTATTCACTTTAAAATTGAAAATTGCACAGACTTACTTTTTAATTGGCATTTATTAAATTGCGCACCACATGAGCTTAGACTTTTGCTTTGTGGCAAGAAATGTGCAGCCAGCGTCAAGCTGCGCTGTTTAATAGCAACTAACATGAAAAGAATTAGAATAGACAAATAGACAAAACGCGCTGAGTCAATTTCTTGTTAAATTTCATCATTTAGACAAAGCGAGAGAAGAGCAAAGCATTTGAAACAAGCTGAGCCTGTAGGCTTAATGTTAATACCAACATAAGTATTATAATTATTATTAATTTTAAGCCAATTAGGGAGACAAACGGCGACAACAAAGTCGCGCTGCTGACGAGAGGCGCAGCAACAAATGTGGGGGTGGGTGGGTGTGATATAAATGTAAAAAAAGAGGCGAATAATTTGCGCTTTTCACACTAATTAAATGCGAATGCTGCGCAGCGAATGAATTGCAACGAGACGAAGTGAGTGAGCATGTGTGCGAGCGAGAGGCAGCGATATAAATTAAAGCAGCGTCGCCAGCTACACAAAATGATTAAAAATGTAAATTTTAATTCAATTTTCGTTTGAGCGCATGGGCGAATAAAGAAAAGCTAGTAGCTGTGTAAAGTGGTTTATTGTGAGCCAGCTGCAGTGGCAGGATGTAGGATGCAGGACACAGCTGCACAGACGGACGGACAGACGAACAGACAGACAAGTGACGCGACAAACTTTGCCGCAAGGCGGCGGCAGCGTGAACAAAATATAGCAAAGCAGCATAAGAAGACAAAGAAAAGAAAGAAGAAAAAAAAAAAGTAACCAAGACATAGCTGATAAAGTAGCTTTGCCAGAGGGCAATCAGTTGACGACGGCGGTGGCTGCATCATTGGGTGGCTGCTGGGGGCGTCAACGTGCAAAACTTCCAACAAGTCGCAGAAAATCTCAAGACAAATCGAATTTTTTATTTGCTGCGAAGAGACACAACAAGAAACAAGAGGATTTTATACGCGCATAAACAACAATGCGTTGATGTGATGCTCAGCATAAGAGATGTACACAAATTCTAGCATATGAGATGAGACTAAATACAGATGCAAATTAGCTCAGCCAGCAGTTACTTTAATAAACTATCAGAAAACTCAATGAAATCAGCGCTCAATAGCGCATAGTTAAGCATGCTAATGATGCAAGAAGATTTTAAATAAGAATTTTGATAAATATAATAATTTAAAACAAGCAGAGAAAGAAAAAACGAATTACTTTGAGGTTAGTTTCCATTTTATAGTATCTAGAATAAAATAGGATAATCAAAGTGGAAAAGCTGCTCAGTCGCATAAACTTTAATTCATTGCTTAATAGCGAAAAGTATAGAATACATATCGACATATCGACATAATAAAAAACTTACTCATGCATTTAATGTGTCGATAGTTGTATAAAAATCATCGACATATTGCAGTTATCGATACTATCGATACTTAAATTAATGGCCTAGCAGCTTTTCTGACTATACGCTTGACTAGTTCTATCAGATATTTAATATTACAAATAATATTTGCTCAACTCTTGAGCTACAAAAAATTGAATTGAATTGAGGTCAGCTATGCACTGTTTTTTATTTATATTTAAATGATTATCTTGTGCATTTTGATATTTATTTAATTGTTGTAATGCAAACATATCATTTGTACTTAATTAAATTTGCACAATTTAATTGATTTAAGCTGCAGTTTTTTTATGTATAACAATTTAAATATGCTTAATGGCTATAGCTAGCGCTTTATAGTTCATTAAGTCGCTGCTATAAATGACAAATCTTTGTCTGTGCTGTTGGCAGCAAAAATTTAAGTGCGCTAAAAGGACATCATCATATTTCTTCTTGTACGCTGGCAGTGAGTGAAATGAATCCGCAGTTCTATTCCGTTTTGTGCACGGACCAAGCCAGGTGTGGATTTAATTCACGTCAGGACTCTCGCAGTTCGCGTAGCTCGTTTGCAGTTTGGTATTTTAGTTTAGCATTGCTTTTTGTGCTGCTGCCTGCCAAACACTTTCATCTTTAGCCACAAGGCAAAGCCAGTGCAAAACGCAAATGGCAAAAAAAAGGATAAAATGAACCCCCAATGCGCCTGTGGAACTCGCGAAGTGTAACAGATCCAGCGGCGAATGCAAATATCTTGCAGTTATGTTGCTTTCTTTGCTTTTGCTTTGCACTTTTTGCAACGCTTTTCCCTTTGGGGGGGGGGTGGTGGGAAAAAAGCTGTGGCGCGGCTGCGGGTAATCAACAAACGTTTATGACTGCTGATGAACTTGTTGATGATCGCCAAAATAAAAAAAAAGCAGCAGCAATTTAAAGCGCATTTAATTGGGCAGCCAATCAACTCGTCACTGACCAATTTGTCTCAGCGTCTCTTATATCACTTGACTTGTTTTTCATTTGAATAGATTTGCATAAATATATGCGCAGCTCTTAGGCTCTGTATTATGCCCATCTTATGCTAATGCCACACGCCCTCCCTCCCCCAAGCAGCGTGTGGCAACATCAAGTTTTCAAGCGCCACCAAGCGCGATAAACAAGCCCAAGCCCAAGCCCAAGTATTGCCCCAAAGCGAGTGAAAATTCAATTTAGCAAAGCGCGAAATAAACAAATTAAATTATAATTAGTAAATAAAGAAAATAAAAACAAGACGCACACAGCAAAGAAATGGAAGAGCATAGCAAAAGTAGCGTAGACCAAAAAAAAATGTTTCTTGAATGCAAATTTTGTTGAGAACTGGGCGCAAGCCTAAGCCATATTAATTGAAATATGCTAACATAAAGTTGAGCTAATTAAGCGTTAGCTTAGGCTAAATTTAAGGCAGCAACTGCAATTATATGCTAAAGTTGGCTAAGTTAAAAAAGCTTAGAAGAAAGTAAAGTAAAATAAAAATAAAAGCAGATAATAAAATAAATTGTAATAAAAATTAATTTCTATGCTTATTAAGTAAGCAAAATAATTATAATTCTTTAAAAAAAATTTAAATGTAAATGAATTTTTCCTTGAACACACACAAATTCTATAAAAATATTACTATTAAATAAAAAATATTTAAAAAAAATTTAATTGCATATCTTCACTTAATGAATTTTTCCTTGAACACAAACAAATTCTATAATAAAAATATTACTAAAAAAAATATTTTAAAAAATGTAAAAGCTTATTTATATATTTAAAATGCATATCTTCACTCAATGAATTTTTTCTTGAAAACTATTTCTATATAAAAATATTATTATATTTTTGTATACAAATTTGTAAAATAATTATCTATAATTTATTTTTTAATTACATATTTTAATTTATTGAATTTTGTATTCTAGATTATAACTTATTCTATGATAAAAATATCTAACTATTTAATAAAAAATATTTTAAAAAAAAATGTTCAGACTAATTTATATTTTATTGCTATTTTTCACTTAATGAATTTTTTTGAACAGCACAATTCTATGATTACATGTTTACTTACAAATAGAAATTAATTAATTACGAAAAATAATGTAAAAAATATTGCTATATATTTATATATTTTTATTGCACAAGCAGTTGCTGAACTTTAATTCAATATTAAATTTGTTGTACAAAAAAATTTTATATTGCTTTGAAATCTTTAAAATTCAGTAGCTTGACTAAATTTAGTTCAATCATTTCTTGGACTTGTTGCTTGGGTCTATATCCTGCTGTATACGCACTAAAGGCATTTAATATAAACAAGTTAGCCCACGAATTGAGCCTAAGCCGCGCCCCAAGCATAACTTTCGATTAAAAACGCATTACTGGTTTTAACTTGAACATAAAATTATTATGCAACATATTATTGAAATTAAGCAAAGGCTTGTTTTGTAAATAGATAAATATGCTTAAGTGGAGGTTTTATTTGAAACTCAAGCAACAATTTACATATGCATTAGTTGCTGCCTCTAAGCCAGCAGCACTTTGCTGCATGCAGCCAACAATAGTGAGTGGTGCTGGGGCAGGGCAATGGGTGTGGTAAATCGAATTGCTTATCACCTTGTGGCTTGACAGACATCTGCGTACAATGTAGCACACGCACATGCATTCTATAAAGTTCTTTGGTAACGCACACACACACACACACACACATACTCTTGTGTCTCTCTCTGTTTGGCTGGCAAACCCTTTTGGCACAATTGAGTTGACAAAATATGCAGCTACGTCGTTAGGGCCACAAGATAGCAGCAATACCGCCAGCCAGGCATTGAACGATAGCCAACGCCGCCACCGCAGCAAAATATTTGCAACGATTCGATTGTGAGAGGCCAAAGGCAAAACCTGCAATTGGGTTTGCGTCGCGTTTCCCGCGTTTGGCTGGGGGCTGGTTGGGGGGGTTATTATTATTTCTGATATATGCGGTCTTACTTTGCGGTTGTCACACGGCTCGGCGTCTGTCAGGACGAGCCACACATAGCGTTCCAGCATTAGCGTCGCTGTCGTCGTCGTCGTCATCATCGAGGTTGGTGGTCGCTGCGGTCTTCCTCTCCATGTGTCGTTGCCGTTGTCGTGTCATGGTTACATGCAAATGAAGCGTGAGTTCTACCAAAGGTGTTGAAAATGGCTGCCAAATATACAAATGTGCGTCTGTCTAGCTTGGAATGGAGGCAGCAGCTTGGGGTAGCGTACGCTCTGGCATTGAATTGCTAAAGTCAGCGCCCCAGCTACATTTTCCATATATGCATCTTCTCTCGCTCGGCAGCTGCATCTGCATAATTTTATGCCAAGCATTTTTAACTTTTATTTCGTTTGCGTTTTCTTCTTTTGTTGACAGCCGATCAGAAATGTGGGTGCGCAGCTGTGTGTGGGGTCGTCATCGAACGTCGAGGCGCCTCTATCTGCCCCCCCCTTCCCAATTGGTACACGCTGTCGAAATTGTTTCGTAATTGCAATGTTGACAGCGCCCACGTGTTGAGAAGTCCTTGCCAAGAGGCGCCAAGCAAATTTTGTGTGCCAGCAATAGAAGTAGATTTACATTTTGATGGTTTTCAAAAACTTTGGCAATACAGCGGGTCATGAATTTCAACAGCTTATGTGTTTGAGGTGCAACTAGAAATTAAGTTGGCATTTACAAATTGTTAAGCAGCTGCTGATACTTTTATTTAATAAATTATTGAAGGTATTAATTAAAAACTTAAGATATGAAGCTGAAGAAAATAGAAAGTTCAGAAATAGTAGCTAAAAAGTTAAACATGCTAGATGTTTTATATAAGATTTTAAACATTTTGCTAATAAATATGCCATAAATGATTAAATTTTAATATCGATACTAACCCTGCCTACTAAATATGCCATAAATAATTGGAATCAAATATAGTACAAGCTGCATATTGTAAGATTATTAATTACTACTATAACTATTGTGAGATTATTAATTATTACTGCTAATTATTTCAATTATTGCATTGCTAAAAACCACAAAAGGTCGCAAAGGCGAACGCGCAATTATTATTTTAACATTAGATAGTTGAAATAAAAAAAGTTCAATTAATGCTTAAGCAAAGTCAAAGCATTTATTATTATACGGTATATGTCTGTACGATATATAAGATTAAAAATATTGTATAAGATAAAGATCGTAAGTTCATTCAGAGCTTAAGATTTGAAATTGAGCATCAATTAAACTGAATATCGTTTGTTATTCACTCGATTGAGCGTTCATTTACCACAAAAAAATTATTAACAAATAAAAATCTTTTCTACAAAATCAATATTCAACTGTATTTAAGCACTTGCCTTTCAAAAATCACATCACTAGTGTTCGCTATACTTGAAAAATACTCAATTTGCATGCTGCCAAAACGAAACTTCAACGTTCAACGTCAAATGCAACTTCAACTTCATTTCTATATCTTGCGGAAAAGCCACACATGTGTGTAATTTTCTTTACGAGCAGCAAGTAGAAAACGCGCTGAACCGCTAGCCGCAGTAGTTGCCACCGTGCCACACAGTTGCAGTGGCTGCAGCGTCTGATAAACGACGCCAGCAGCTCTAGACAATTGCGCACAGTCCTGTGACGTAGAAATAGAAAATTCAAATTTGTGAAAATATGTAAATGCAAAAGGCAATGCCAACGACGACGACAGGCAAACGACATTGACACTGTGCTACAAGTTGCAGCTCCGTTGGGGTTGGGGTCATAATTCGATTAACACCTTGGTATTGGTGGTGGCGGCGACTATTGCTGTTTAATTGGTTAGCAGCGTCAATGATGGCAGCAGCAGCAGCAGCTGCTCAGCAAACTCCAGCAACACCAGCCCCACCCTCTCAACACGTCAGTGGCTTATTAGGTGCGGAAATCTTTATTGATTGATTCATTGTTTGTTTTTGGCCTGCAGTCTACGCAGACGACCCGCAGTTTTTACAGCGCTCGCTCTTTCCCTCGAGAGCTGCTTGAGGCGTTAGTCAAGTGCTTGGCGTACTTAGTGCGCTCGTAATTCTTTCAATCAAACCATGTCCTTTGTCTGAGTGCATGGCAGCTGCATATGAAAACGTGGAAAATGCTATGGAAAATATTCTAATTGTTAGTCTCTCTCTCTCATTCTCTTAGCATTGTGCTAGGTCAGCGCACTCTTTAAAATGCCAGCTATAGTTCAGATTTAGATTGGCAGCTAATTTTATAAATAAGTTGCGCAACGTTTAGTTGTTTAAATGTAGGCAGAATGTTATTGTTTATTAATAAATGAAATACAGCAAAAGAGTAAAGATCTGTTGATATTTTTGGTGCTAAGCACCGAATTGCTTCATTAGTTTTATGAGTATTGCTCATTTATACAAATTATTTGTTAATTTGCAATTTTTTAAAATTTATAGCGCACTCTTAATTGAGCTATAAGTTCATTTGTTAAACTTTACTTAAACAAAAACTTAATTTTAAATACTTTTAAATTTAATTTTAAATATTTTTTGTTATCTTTTTTGCTTTAGCGTCGACTATTCATAGTTGACATTAAATAAATAAATAAAAAGCTTATTGTACATAAAGTATAAAGCTGCAAGCTAACTTAGGACCATGTGGATTAAGCTATGGCTCAAGTAGCAGTTGAAAAAATCGGAAATTCATTATGGTTTATAATGATGCCAAGTCGATTTGGCAGAAACTGAAATATACATTTCATATTAATAAATTCGACTTAACTAGCACTGAATAAAATTATTAGATAGGCGAATGCTTAAGCTTGCTTTGATTACCAATCAATCGCTTATGCCATAATATATTAGCTCAATATTGTTATTAAATTCTACTAACAATAAGAGAGAAAGCTATGTCGCAACTCTATATCTACTATTGGATTTGTTTGAGGTTGACTAAAATATTCTGTAGCACTCCAGTATATAAAATAATTCTTCTGCTGTCAAAGTCTGCAATAAATGTTAAAAAGTTAAACTGAATATATGGAGTTAAATTAATATTTTGGCAGCCAAATCAAAGTTTTTAGTATGTGTTTATTTAAAATGAACTTATACTTATACTTGTCCCAAAAATACTTCCTTTTGCATATAAGCAACATCGATAAAAGCTGCTGGCCCTGATATTAAGCATGGAAAATTGTCAATCTGCATGTTTGCACTTTGCAGCTGCAATCACAGGGCAATAGCCAAGCTCCTTTGTGCCCACACACACGCACACACACACACTGGTGGGTCCTTTTGCGCTTGTTGTCCACTTTGGTTGAACAACTTCAGCTTCAACTTCATTTGCAGCACACAAATTGCATTGGGTTCGAAGAGAATTGAAAACGGCCGAGAAGTAGTCGATGGAGATGGACATGGCGAGGCAGCAGAGGAAGCAGCAGCAGCAGCAGAAAAATCCTCTTTAATTAGTTCGCCTTTCGTTTAATGCCATTTGCGAAAATATTTTTTAATTTAAAACGCGTAATTCAATATCTCGCTTAATTTTATTTCTCTTACAAGCGAAGCTGAGGCTAGATGCAGCGACTGCGGGTCGCGGGTTGCGGGTGGTGGCCCAGCAGTGCGGGTCAGTCGGCCGCGGCACAAAGTGCATGCCAGTCATTGTCAGCTTGCCGCGCTGTCAGCCGCTTGGCTTGATGTCCTTTTTGCAAAGTGTCCTGTTCAATTTTTTATGCCGGCGTGTGCGTATTTGTTTTATTTTTTCGCAAATTGCGTATACGCATGCGATCGATGTGGCTATAGATGTGTTTATATATGCCACACATACATATACATACGTGTGTGTGTGTGTGTGTTGCAACAACAAAAATTGACCTGCAAAATGAGACCCAAAATGACCTGCATTCCATTGGATGACGTTGCCACTTTGCCTTTGTTGTTGTTGTCCAACGTTCTTGTCGTGTAAATTGAGGCAGGAAGTGGCGCAAAAGCTCAAGGGTTTGTTGTAAGTTCAAAGCTGTTGATGATTTCGGGTCAAGCGCCGAGCAACGTCAGTTGGTCACTTTAAAATCATTGTCTCTGTCTCTGTCTCTGTCTCTTGCTTCGCTTTAAGTGCTGATCAAATTTCGTGATTGAAGCGAGCAACTGTTTGGCCTTAAACAGGACACTGATTGTGCCAAAATCGAAAAGAAAAAACACAAAATATCAGAGTAATTGCAAAATGAAGCTGAAATGTAACAAATGTTGCAGAATTTTAGCTTTAGTCGATGGAAAAGGATGCATTTTTTTAATAGAAATTTGAGCTCTTCTGGCACTAAAACGGAAAGTCAATTTCTCGAAAACAAGCAGCCAGCAATTTTTTCTCTCTTCTCTGCTGTAGCCAACAACAATGCGAACGCCCTGGGAATGCAGATATTTGCTGCAAGTTGCTATCGAAAGTTTTTTGATGCAACAACAACAACGCACTACGATATTTGATATTAGGGTTAAAGAGTTTGCTTTCAGCAAACATAAATTGTAATTGCCGGAGCCAGTAAATTTACCCAACAAACAAGCGCATTTAACTCGTTTGGCCAAAGTGCTTGCCAAACTGTTGGCGAATTTCAAACTAACACTTCATTTTTCTACGAAATTTAAAAGCGTGTTTTTAATGAACAATTTATATTGTTTTCAACTTTTTAATTTGAAATTAATTAACACAAATGTAAAGTGAAAAACTAGTGCTCAATTTGCTACATTTTAAATTTAGAAAGAACAGTTGGGTACACTCGGCGAAATGGAAGAAAAGGAGTAAAATATTTTTCACTTAGCAAGTTTATTATAAAAGTAAACGACCATATAAGAAAAAATATATGATTTATATCATAAACACATTTAAAAAATAAATTAGTATATATACTTAATGGATCAACCCTATAAGAAGACATTATTTAATTAATAATTCAATTTATATTAAATTTACATTGCAATAAGTATTGATACTTATTAAGTTCTGACACTTCGCTAACTTCCTGACTTTATTAAGCTAAGTTATAAGACTCTTAAATTTTTTAATTTAGTAATTCAATTTATATTAAATTTACATTTAATTAAGTATTGCTACTATGTAGAGTCCAAAACTTTCCAATCTTCTGTATTAAATTTTTGATGCTTTGCCTTTATTCTTCTTCTTTTTCTCTTCTATTAACCTTCGATTTAACCAACTTAAACTTTCTTTTCATTATGCAATTAACTGTTAAAGGTCAAGCCGTTTTTACATTTTGATCGTTGCTGATTTTCAATTAATTTACTTGCCTTACAACCTTTGCCCTTATTGATAAAAAATTTTCTTCTTTTTGTGGCTTAATTTGCAATGTGTCAGTTGCAAGTGGCTGCAGTTCAATTTTACTTCGTCTCGTTTCTTCTAAATACTGTGAACTGAACATTTTTATGCACAACAGGAAATTGACTTTTCATCGATGACAGCAAAGCAGCAGCAGCAAGAAGAAGCAGCAGCAATAGCAACAGCAAGAGTCCTATGCAAATAATTTCAGTTACAGGCTCGCGTCGTCAGCAGCGTTGCCAGATTGCGTGGAAAAACGCAGCAGCCAAGCAAAGATAGAACATGTCTGGTATCTGCTGCTGCTGCTTCTTCTTACAGCTTGGGAAGCTGTCAAAAAAGCTTCAGCAACAACTTCCGCTACATGACCATGTTGGCTGCTGCGGATGCGGGATTGGGTCCCCAAACCTGCTAAAAAGTTAAGCCATTAACGAAATGTCCTTTACTTTGCTTATAACGCAATTTTCTGCTTCTTTTCAATTTTTTTTTTTTGTATTTTTTCGTATTTTTTTATTTTTGCGTTGCTGCCGCCTGTCCATTGTCTGTTTGCTTCGTTAGCTTGGTAGAGTTTTGGACACACTGTGCCTGGCCTGCCTCGGCGCTAAATGACAACTTCACTGTCAGCATTTTAAACTTTTTGTGCCTCTCAAGCAACACCCCCCACTACACCACACCAAATCCAGCACTAGACTTGGTGAATCCGCGTTTGGCCATTTTTCGGGTGCTAAGCAAAGTTTTTCGGTTGTTCCTCTTTGGCTGCATTGTGTGTCCAGCACGCTGCTCTCGACCAAAACTTTACTGCAACGTTAATGAAGTTGAAGAATTTTTTTTTGTTACTGTTATTGTTGTTGTTTCTAATTCGCTTTTTAGGTGACAGCTTATGGGGATGTGGAGCCAACTGTTCTTTTATTTTATTTCGTGTTTGAGCTTTGCTTTGTTCGCTCGTTCGGAGTGAGGGGGAACCATTCATAGGTGGGAAGCTGCTGTAAATTCTAATTAAGTAATGGACATTTGTGTTCATTGACAGTAAAAAGTATAATAATAATATAAAAAAGTTTAGCCGCAATTTTGTAAAAGTTTTTGCTTTTATTTAATTGAATTTTGGCTAAGCAAGCAAAATATTCAAAGTTTGCTAGCAGGCAATATATTTTTCTAATTAAGTTTAGTAAATATATATTAAAAATAAACTATAAAATATTTGAAATTTTTTTTAGACTTGATGTTGCTGTAATTGCAACTGAAATGTCTTATCTAAGAGCAAAGCAATGTCTATTTAGCAGCCACTTAACATTATAGGGGAAAGCATTTAACATTAATGTTAAACTATGCTAATAAATAACAGCGCAGCAGCAGCTTGAGCATTTGTTCAAATTCATGTTATTACAGCGCTCTGCTGGCTGCAAATAGCAGCAGATAAATTTGAACGAAACTGCTGCGTAACACGAGCAGCGCATTACATATTAACAACAACCCCCGCCTGAAGTGAAATTTCCCCTACGCTGTTGCATGCTGCACAAGCTTTGGGAACACACACACAAAAAGAACACCCAACGCTCAACGCACTTTTTAACCTTCAAAACAGCAAAGAGAGTTGAACGAAACTCGCTGCTGCGGTCTGCACAAACAGAAACAGAGGAGAACGTTAGCATCTGCAGCGACAGCGCTGCCAGCGTCGGCAGCTAAAACATGCGCAGAGTTGTCAAACGAGTTGGACAACAACAATGCTTAGCGGCAGCGGGCAGCATCAGCAGCAGCCTCCCACGACACTTGCGCGCTGTTAACGCTCTCGCGCTCTCAAGCTGAACGAAACTGAACGAAAGCCAATGCATACGCTCGCTCTCACTCTCGCTCTCGCTCTCTCGCCGTAGAATAGTGAGCTGTGGGCAGCGCGTTTAGTTATTTGTTGGTATAACAGCGCTGTAAATAACAATGTTAGTTTGAAATCGTCGTTCGTTGAGTTCAGATCGCACCTGAGCCCGACCGCACGCACGCAACGCGGCCGTCGCGTTTACAAACAACAAACGACTGCCCGAAGACGAAGTTGAAATTGAAATAAGCATTAAAGCTAAAGGTTGAGCAAACGCCAAGAATTACAAAAATAAATTTACCGCTCATCTAATTGTGTGTGCTTGTCGTTTGTTTCGCGTTTCTTCTACATTTTGTGTGTGTGTGTGTGTGAGTTTTAAATTGTTTACGTTTAAAAATTGAATAAATTGTGAAATGCAAATGATAAAACGAAAAATGTGCAGCATATAAGCAAAAAGAAAATACAAAGTGCAAATCGAAATTGGATAAAAATCAAAATGAAAATGTTGGCCCCAGTGCCAAAGTGCTGAGAGTTTCATCAGTTTTAGTTTTTTTTTTTTGGAAACGGAAGCATCGAGAGAGCAGCTCCTGCCTGCAAGGAGTTTACTCCTTAACACTTCTACAACGCTTCATTTCGTTTTCGCTTCTTCCTACTTAACTGCGCTTAACTTGGCAGCAGCAGCAGCGACAGCGGCAGCAGCTTTATCTTCATCTTTCATACTCTACCATCTATTTCATCTATCCTGTAACTGAGTGTCGGCTTTCCGGGCCCGCAAAACAGCCGCCAAAATTAAGTTCTCAAAGCAGAATCCACATCACGCATACCGTCACTCGGACAATCTCTACGACGGTGGCACCGACACCGACGACGACGAATGTCCTCTGGAGTCGACCACAATGAATGCCTACGAGTATGAGTCCACGCTCGATTGCCGCGACGCTGGCGGCGGTCCCGTTGTTCCCTGTCCCGGCACACTGCCCATGACCGGACGCCATGCGGCGTCAGCTGGCGGCGCACACAGCAGCCAAACGCTCCAGCATCCAAATCAACAGAATTTACAAAACGCCGCAGCCGCCGCAGCAGCAGCAGCGGCTCAGCAGTCGTCACACTACGATTACGAATATCAGCATTTGACGCATCGTCCACCGGATAACAGCACAGGCAACAACTCGACAGCACAACGCACACACGGCAGACAAGGTAAGAGCACTCTGCCCCCTACACTCTCTCCCGCTCGCTCCAACTTAAACTCCAAGTTGGAAGAACTGAACGAAAACTTGTCCTGCGTTCGATTTGAAAAGAACTTGCATGTGAAGTGAAATGAACAAAAATCAAAGCAAAGTGCAAACGCAAAGCGTTCTCGGCAATTAAAGATGCTTAAAGTTGTGTTTGTGTATTTCTCTGTGTGTGTGTGTGTGTGCGTGCGTGCGTGAGAATAATAGCAGCCAAAGCTAATGCGTAATGGAATGCAATTGAGAGCTCTCGCTCTATAGCTGTAAATACTATTTGCATGCCTGCATACCCAAACGCTTTTGAAATTAGCAGCAGCAGCAGCACAAAGAGTAAACAACAAAAGTATAATTACAAAATGTTTGTATGTGTGTGTGTATGTGTGTTGTTTACATCAATAATACATGTATACATGTGTAAAGTTGTTTGTTGCCAAAACTATGTTTATAGCGAAAAGTTATAAAGGGCAGTATGTTAAATTTTTGGAAAACGAATTGAAGAGCATTTAATGCGCTTTACTCTTTCTATTTAACAGTTATGCGGCGTAAAGAGTCGAATTTTGTACTTAGCTTAGCAAAGAGAATTATTATTTGAAAGTAAGCAAAAGTGTATAAAGCAATGAAGTAAAATTTTAGAAAACAGCTGTGCGCAGTTATAGAAAATTAAAAAAAAAATATAATAAATGCAATTTTGATAAGCAGCTATAATTTGTGTAGGTTTAGTGCGCTTAAAATAATTTTATTAAATATTTAAAAACAATAACTAAGACGTTTTTACTAGAGTTTAACATTTATTTTGAATTAAATAATATAAACAATTGATAAACATACATCTACAGCTTTGTTGACTAAATTCAAACTTTTGCTTTTTGAATCTAATTCATTTTCCAAATTAATTTTCAATTAAAATTTCAGCGTCTCTAAGCCCAGTAAACTGCTTAGCGTTGATTAAAATTCAATAATATGGGCACTGTTAAAACTCTTTAAGCCATTTAATCGCTTTGCATACAATTTGAGCGTCTTTGGCAATGTTAAAAGTTTTGCATTTAAGCCGCAACTTCATTGGCATTTCCATAAACCGCATGCAACAAAATGTGGCAGTGAAAAAATATATATAATTTCTATATAGCGAACTTGCGACAAGTTTGAGCAAATTAGCGGCGCTTATCGTTGAGTTGAGCGAGCGCGCGGCTAAACATTTTGCATAAATTAAACAAATTAGAGAAAAGCCAAGTTGAGTTTTCGAGCCGCGTTTCATAAGCTTTGTGTGGAAAATGAGGTATAACGGTAAACTTCTCCAGGGGGGTGGTTGCTTGATTTTTCCGGCTGAGCGCACTTTTTAGCGAGCGGGTTTTTCATTATTTGTCTGATTAATAAAATATAATGGCGTCTGCTGCGGCACAAACAATAGAAATAGAGTTGGAGAGTCGCGAACCAACCAACCAACCAACCAACATCAGCAGCAGCAGTCCAAGAGTTCGTTTCATATTCCTGGCAGTAGTCGCGGCCGTTGCTTATTAAAGAATTTTTCGAATCTGATGCCTGCGGCTGCAGCTGTGGCAAGTCTATGTGTGTGTGTGCGAGCGAGAGAGCTAGATTTTGCGGAAAAACCTCGAAAAAAAAGAAAAAACAACTCGAGCCGTTGCTTCAAGTGGAGTTTGGTTACAATTGCGAGGCTCTAGGCTCTCTGTCTATCTATCTTGCTATCCTTTTAGTCCTTTGCCGACGCCGCCGCCGCTGCTGTTGTCCTTTGGGTTTGTTTGCTCTCACTCTGCCTGCATTTCAAAGTAGTTTCCACCGATTATCCCGCCCGTTCGCCCGTTTGTCTTGCCTGCCTGACAAGCATTTTCCATTTTCTGTTTATTGCCTTCGCATGTGTGTTTTAACCGATTTATTCACTGCGACAAATTAAATTTAAGTCGCTGCTCAAAATACCGCTAGCTACCTTTTTAATATAAATTAATCAATTCAAATATTTATATCAAAAATTTCTGACTCAACAAAAATGTTGTTGTCGAGTAAATTTAGTTGAAATATTATTTGCATAGCTCCAACACATTTCTATCAATTTATTTATACACAGAATATTCCAAAATATAAAAGAATTCACTTTAGAATATTTATACTTGGGCAATAGATTCAAAAAGTAAAACCGCAAATGTTTTCTCTGTATGTTCAACAATTTTATTACACACACTTGGTATTTACATAACTTTATTTCTGGCATTTTACTTTTTCGCATGCGGTTATCCCTCCTCACTCTCTAATAATAATAAAAAAATATAACAATTGCTGTACAATTGAATTTCAAATACACACACACTCACACACACATATGTAAAATCAAACAAAAAGTAAAAATAGCAAGCGCTGGAGCTAAAGGCTAAAGCCTGCAGGATAACTTGTAAATTTACAACAAATATAAAGCCAGCGAGAAATAAATTTCGTAACTGCAAACAATAAATTACAAAACGGCCAGAAGAAGAAGAAGAAGAGCAAGACGTTTGACTTTCGGCACTTCCAATTTTTGTTTTTCGCTCGAGCGAAATAAAATTCAATAAAATTCTTTTATTTTTTTTTCTTTTTGTTGTTGTTGTTGTTGTTGGTTGTAAGGTGGGCCTGTCGTAACAGTTTCAGCACTTCGGCGGGTTCAGCTCCCTAACCTTGCAACAGCTCGTGTGCCTTGTCATGCAAACGCATCCTGCAGCGTAACATTTTGCAAGCCTCAGCTACGTATTTGTTTTCATTTTTATGCTATACAAGCGCATACTTATAAAAAATGTTTGACAGCGAAAATTGTGAAAATATGCTGCACACACTTTGCTTTGGCAGCTGTTGATGTGTGAAGATTTTTTTCTTTTTGGTTGCAACAAAATATAAAAATTGATAATTTTTATGTTTGACTGTTATGCATCAGTTGGCGCTGATGTCAGCGCTAATTAGTTAAATTGCCAGCGTATAATTTTTCTATAAACAAAAGACGCTGCCAATCAACAATAGACAAGGTCGCTTATAGAAATCAAAAAAATTTGCTTACAAATTCAATTTTCTCAAACACAAAAAACCAAAAACACTTTTCAACGTTTTATAATAATTTTATTTGTTTATGCCGCGCCTGATTAGTTTATGGTCCGACGCAAGTAATGAGGCCACTCCTACACATACTAACACACACACACATATAAAAGAATTTGTGTCTATGCCACCTTTGGCCCCCAGCTGCCTCGCCGGAGTGGCCACTTTAGCAATTTTGTTTACTCTTTGGATTTTTGCAAAATAAAAAAAATCTTTCTTGCCTCGCTGCCTTTTTTTTATATTTTTTGTTCTTGTTTTCAATTCGATTTAACACTTGCTCGCTGCTTGTTGTTGCTTTTGTATAAACAATTTTTCGTAGTTTTGTTTAGATTTTGTGCGGTAATTACTTTGAGTGGATTTCATGTTGCTGTTGTTGTTTTTATTTTGGTTAGCCACTGTGGCAACATTGCATGTTTCAATAAGTTTGTGCTTGATGTAGTGTTATGAGCCTGCCACATGCCACTTGCCACAATTGTGTCGTTTTGCCGTCTTCGTTGCTGCTTCTGCGTCATTAGTTCAACAATAGCTGGCCTAGACTTTTTTGTTTATATTTAGCCAATGCCTTTAAGTAATCAATTGTTGGCTTTAAATGTGACTCAATCAATTTTTTATAAAAATGGAGAGTTAACTAAACTGTAAATAAATTTTGTTTAAAATATTTGTGCTTAAAATTGTTGCCAAATTTATTATACAAATTTTTTAAATTAAACAGAAATTTTACAAAAATTCTAAAAGGTTTCAAATATGTCATAAATGAATTAAACAGTTTTTTAAGCACTTTTATTTATTCAAAAAAATACTAAAATACATTTTTCATAAATAAATCTATTAAATAAAATAAAACTATTAAATTTTTTGGTTAAATGTCAATTTAAAAAAATGTCTATATATTTTATAATTTTATTTCATTTTTGTAATCAATTTATTTGCCACTTATTCAACTTATTTACCTATGAAATAAATTTACAATTTTTTTTAAAGCTCTTAGAAGACAATTCAAAGCACTTAGCAGTACTTTGGCTCAGTTAGATTCGCCTCTGGGGTTAGTTTATTTTATCGACACTCCCTGAGTGAGCGACGCGTTTTGTTTACTTTCCCAAGACACTTCAAGTGCTGCAAAACTATCGAAAAAACCTGCAGAATTTTTGTGCTTTGTTGCTCTCGATGCTAAGTGAAGTGATCTGACGCCGGTAAAGCGGCTTATGCCCTGGGAAATGGCAGCCTCAGACTGGGGGCGCCGCCGCCTAATCCTCACTTGCCGCTAAGCTGCTCATCGACTAATCCTTAAAATCAACCTTTCGCTTAAAGGGAGAACGAGGGAGAGATTGAATACCCTTAATGATGCCATAAGCAGCAACTGTCATATTAGAACTTGTTAGAGCTGCAGGGCAAAAAATAAATAAATATATTTTACAATTTGTGACTTTTTCGACATTTGTAAAAAACTCGTGTCTCGTGTCTGCTGCGATTTTCGCATCGTAAATTTATTTCTTTTGCTGCGGAAACTGTCAATGACAGGCAGCAGTCTACCCGCCGCCCCCCCCCCCCCCCGCCCCCCCCCCCCCCCCCCCCCCCGTCCCCCCCGCCCCCCCCCCCCCCCCCCCCCCCCCCCCCCCCCCCCCCCCCCCCCCCCCCCCCCCCCCCCCCCCCCCCCCCCCCCCCCCCCCCCCACCCCCCCCCCCCCCCCCCCCCCCCCCCCCCCCCCCCCCCCCCCCTTGACTGGCCGCCCGGAAGCGAAAATTCAACTTATTACTTCCCTGACAGCTGTGGCAAATATTGCAAACACCCAACAGCACAACAACAACACAACAATATAGCAAAACTGCGTCAAATGTGCGCAGAATTATGTAAATCAAAGCGATTTGTAGCTGTTCAGCTCAACAAAAAAAAAAAAAAGGAGTAGCAACTGAAAAAAAAAAGGTAGCAACAAAAATTTGACAGCCAGCATAGATGTGTGGATATATGTTAGAGGCGGCAAAAACACAGACAGCCAAAGCCAAAGAGCAAAAAAAAAAAGAATATTACACGTAAAAAGCAGCAGGAGGCTAAAAGCAAGAAGAAGAAAAAAAGATACGCCCGCTGCTCAATGCAGAGAGCAGAAATTTTTGCAACAAACAAAAGAAGCAGGCAGCAAAAGAAAAATAGAGAAAAAAGGGATACTTAAGTCTCACACGCACACACACACACACACACATACGTGAAGAGCTGGGGGAGGATTAGTCTGTAGTAACCGCAAATGAGCAAATGCTCTAGAGATAAAGAGCGAGATAGAGCGAGAGTAGCTAAATTAGCGGCACTGAAAATTTGTTGACCTAGCCTTTGAACTGTGTACCTGCCACACATTTAGCTGCTGCAACGTGCTCTGCCACTAGTTGCAAGTTGCATTTTTAACAGCTGATGATGGCTCGTTAATGGCTTAGGGTCTGGCTACAGTTGTTGCCCCTTTTGATTTGGTTACGTTTTCCATGCTATGCTTCATTTCATTTCAAGAGGGAGAGAGCGACCCATTCATGTATGACACACACACATAAATTCTATATAAAAAGGATAATGCCTACAACGACATTTGCTTGTTCATATTCTAATTTGATTTTCTGTTAGTCACAAAGGTGCAGGGAGGGGGGCTAAGGGGTAAGCCGCTTAGCAGCAGCATTTTTCTCTCTAATTTTATTAGTTCGACTTAAAGAACAGCAAACGACTCTTTTGGGTATTCGATTTTTATACAAAATTAATGCTGACTTAGTTGTCTGATATATTTTACAAAAATTGAATTTTCGTATGTGTATTTGTGTGTGTGTGTGTTGGCTACCTTGGGACAAGAGACAAGTTACATGGGTTCCATAGCCGCTGGGTCTTTATGCTTCTGTAACTTTTGTTGTTATGAATCAATATAAAGCTGTGGATGTGGCAGCAGCAGCTACAGTCAAATTTCAATAAGTTGAAAAGCATATATATTTCTATATACTACAAAAAAAAATGCTGTTGTTAGAAAATAAAGTTACAAAATTAATTAATAAAAACTGCTGCATTAAAACGTAAAAAAAAAATAATAAATAATATTAATAAAGAAAAAATTAATAAAAATTTAAATATAATAGAAAAATCAAAATTGAACATAATAATTTATTTAACGACTGTAAATTATATAAAAATTAAAAATAGTATTTAAAATTAATTAAAATAAATATTTATATTTATTATTATTAAAGAAAATAATGAGCTACACATCAACTTAAATTTTCAAAGAAATTAATTCGATTTTTAAATTATTTATAGTTTTATTTTGCAAATTAATACAATTTTGATATAACAGCATTAAAATTAATATAGCAAACAATTAAATAAATTTTTTGTTATTGCTGCGATATTTACTTAACCCTGAAAATTGCGACACAAACTTAATCTTGTTTGAGATTTGTGTTACTGCTCTAAATATTTTTAAGCTTCTGTCAATTTGCTGATAAGAAATCGCAATTGCTACAACTTGAACACAATCTTTATGCATTAGTCATATAGCCAGAGACATAAGCTCGACGAGCAGCTGACAAAGTATAGACAATTTTATGACTTTTGTACACATTGTCTCAAAAATTTTTGTTGCTCATGTGGCACGTCCTGGTGGCAGACTCAAGTCGACGCGACTGACGAACTGACTGATGATTGTTTACAGTAATTGCAGCAGCAATTGCTAAGGAAGCAGCTCCCACTGGAAAATAAAAAGCACGCAAAACTCATAAAAATATAGCGAATGCTTTGCTCACTCTGTTTTTATTGTCGAACATTAAATTTATTATTTTTTATAGAATGTTTCACAACTGAATGCAAATTTGTTTCCCTGCCTCCCATTCGCATTTTAATTGCATTAAGCATTATACATAATTCCAACTTGGGATTTCTCTAAAGCTTTTCAACAAACCAAGCATAAAAAATCATTTGCGTTGAGCTCAAAGCTGTAAAAATAAAAAACAGCGCGCAGCAGCTAAATGACAAATTTTGTTTGTAGACGAGTTTTATGTTTTTTATGCTGAACTCGCCTAGCTACGAACTGTTGAGTGATGTGTGATGTTGTGATCTGAAGATATTTAGAGTTAGTTTCAGCTTGTGTGGGAACTGCTTGTTGCAGTTTGTCCAGCTTTGTCTCAATACAATTTCCGCAGTTGTCTTTCGTCAGTGTGCGGCAGCTGCTGCTGCTGCTGTTATCGCTAATAAAATATCAGCTATAAATACTTGAAAAACTCATAAGACTTGTACTTACATATATATGAGAGAGTATGTGTGCCACTTGAATGGAAAGCCACAGAACTGAACACAAAGTGCAAGCAGCAGTCGAAGCTGTGGGGGCGCTAAAAGATTTCATTTATCAGCGGAAACGCTCAATGGCAGCAGCAGCTCCACATACAAACTTTTGACCGATATATAGCGCATATATATTGTAAGCAGGGTGTGTCAAACAATTTAAAAAAATTATATAGCAAAATTCGGTGAACATTTCCCATAGTAACTATGTATTTAAAATAAAATTTAGTTCAACAAAAATTAAAAAAAAAAATCCTTAATAAATATAAATTTAAAATGCGAACTTATAAGTTTTTCGAACTCGAAAATGTGTAATTTCGAACTCGAAAATGTGTAATTTCGAATTCGAAAATCAATTGTTTTTTTATTATAGCAATTAAACCTTAAAAAAATACCCACAAAGAAATTTTGATTATAATTTGCTACATTTGATACCCAAAGTTTCTGTATTTCTATTCTCAGAACTTTTGCTATACAATTTTATACATTTTTTTTTATTTGAGCCACCCTAATGTACTTACATAAGTACGCTGTAATAAAAGACACTTTTAATGCGTCAAAATCTGTGCACCTTAAAGCGGCTTAGGGCATAAAATTAGACAAGCGATAACGCAGCTGTTGGCCCAGTAAAAATGTCCAAGAAACGCAGCCAAGCCCAAAACTGACTGCGGTCACTAATAAAATTTCAATGTCCGCACAGCGCACAGGACGACGCGGCATTTAATCATTAGAAGCAGCGCCAGGGCTGGGCTATAAAAATAGCAACAACAACAACAAATTCAAATACATCGGGCTTATCAGCCCAAAGCAAGCAAAAAATAATATGAAGAAGTGGGAAAAAGCAAAAATCCAGCGCTGTCATGTTGACAAAGCAAAGCAAAAGAAATATACGAAGAAATCAGTGAAAATCATTTTCATTTTTATGTGTAGCCAAAGCAAGAAGCTGCAAAGATACAAGCAAAGAAAGAGAGAGAGAGAGAGAGAGAGCGCAAGAAAACAATAAAATAAAATTTAAGATACATTTGAGACCAAAACAAATAGGCAGCGAAATAGGCGCACACACTATGAAAGATGTTTTGGGTATAGTGTAGAAGAAGAAAATGGGAAAATGTGAAAATGCTGGCACTAAAATTGTGTGTGCGCCGACTGGAAACAATGTCGCAGCTGTACGCTAAGAGAGAGAGCGAGAGAGAGAGAGAGGCAGGCAGGCAGGCAAACAGACTCACGCACACACATCAAAATTTAAGCATGTTTTGGTGTTTTTGATGCGACCCTCTCACACATACATATGTGTGTGTGTGTGTGTGTGTTTTCAGTTTAGCTCTATTGGGCTCTCAGTTTTTATGAGCAACGACACTTGAAGTAGTTTGCTGCCTGCCAAATATATGAAGAGCAGGACAAATGGAAATTGTAGCCAGGAAGTGGTTTTCCTTAGTTAGAGATCAAGTGATAAGACTGCCAGCTGGGAATGAAGTAATAAAGAGTTTTTCATGTGTCTAAACAATGCTGAGCCCCAGCAATATGATGAGATGTTCTGTTGTTGTCATAAGCGCCGCAGACGAACACAAAAACATTACCATGTAGCAACTGAATGTATCTTAAAGATACATTCGGCAAAATGTCATTTAATAGCTTGGCGAAAAATATGTGGGGGGACAAGACAGACTAATGGAAATTTTACGATAGTCAAAGTCAGCGTAGATTTTTTTATAGTAAGTGCAGCAAGTAACTCGAGTTTTTACTTAGCAATAGATTGCTAGACAGTCGCAGCTCAAAAAAAAAATATTTAAGACTCAATACAAGTAAGCAAAAAATATTTGAGGCTCTATTCGATTTAGCAAAAAATATTTAAGGCTCTACTGGATGCCGAAAATAATATTAGGGAGCGTAAAAATATGTAAGACTCAAGCTGAGTCTAGAAAAAAATATAAAGGCCCAAAGACAAATTCGAAAAGAATATTTTACTATTCAAATATTTTAAATTATAATTATTCTACTCATACATTTTTTTTATAAATAACTAATTAAATTGCTAGGCAGTTGGCATTAGAGACAGTCGCAGCGAGAAAAAAAAATATTTAAGACCCAATACGAGTAAGCAAAAAATATTTAATGCTTGAATCGAGTGAGCAAAAAATATTTAAGGGCATAACTGTATGCCTAGAATAATATTGAAGCCCGCAAAAATATTTAAGACGCAAGCTGAGCTAGAAAAAATTATTTAAATATTTACCCAAATTCAAAAAGAATATTTTACTAATCAAATATTTTTTAATTAACACTATTCTACTCATACCTTTTTTTTTAGTAATTAATTGTTAAGCAAATTATAAAGGCTCAGGCGCTAGCAAACAAATTTCATGCTTCAAAGCCTGTGAATTTTTTAAAGACACCCTTGAGACATGAAGTCTAAGCCGACTCATGCTTTAAAATATCTAAGCAAGTTTAATATTATTCTGATCATAAATGTGTTGCTCATGCTGCTTTTTGTTGCAAATATCTTTTATCTAGCTACAGCTACAACCACTAGCAACACCAAGCGGCACCACATTGTGTGTTGTTTTTTTTAGCACATTTACAGCATATCAGCTTACAATGCATGCCGGGCAGGACAAGGCGTCAGGTTACAGGACTCGTCGGCTGGTCATTTTTGTAGCTGCTGCTGCTCGTACTCGCATTTTATGCATATCGTATAACGTATAGACATTGTTGTTGTTGCTCGCCCACCCTCGTCGCTGTCGCCGTTTGCCTAATGAAAGGCCGTTAGTGTCCTGCATAACAAAAAAACGTAGAAACGAAGATGAAAAATAAATGCGGGAGCAAACACTCAAGCGCATCGTAAAATAATAATAGTGTGCCGAAAAAAAGGAAGAAGAAAATCATAAAAGAAAACAGGTCTCAATTTGAGCAACACACCGGTTTGGCGCGCTCTCTTTCACACACTTACTCTCTATCTCTTTCGCTCTCTCTCTCTCTCTGCACTCTTGACTATCGGCGTGTAAATGTTAGCTAATGTTTTTATTTGATTAGCAACGTGCCGCTTTGTCTCTACCTTTGAGCACTCGCCTGTCTCTCTCTCTGTAGAGAATTTTCCTGCATTTTTCTAGGAATTTGTTGCTGCTTTTTTTCTATAGTGGAGGGAAAGATTTACATTTTGCTGCTGCCTGAGCCAAGATTAATTGTGTGCGCGTAAATTTTTTGTAATTTCTTGGAAATAATGTTGAACACGCGGAATTTTATTTGTTAAGCCCGTTGAACTGTTTGGTAATTTGTTTTGCCGGCGCTTTGACCATTTATTACAAATAATTCTAAACAAATTTCTTTTTCTATATTTACAGGTATGTACAAATTTACAACAAATATTTGTGGGTGAGTTTTAATTAAAAATTACGTACATTTTGGGCGCAAGTGCAGCTTGGGCATTGGCTGCCTGCTGCTTTATTGCTAAATTACGCATACGCCTGTTGGGCTAACAAAAGAGCAAGCTCAAGCTCAAGCAGCCCATAACACTCAACTTATTGTTGAGCTCAAGCTCAAGCAAAGGCTTTTAATAGTAAAAATCTATAAGAATTTCAGCTTTGACTGCATAATTTACTTAGACTCTGCCTCAATAAGTTGTGCTTGTCTAAACTTTGTTGTTGCTAAACTTTTTGCCGGAAAATAGATTTTTTTTGCTTTTTGCTGCTTTGCTGACAGTTGTCATTTGATTGTTTTCATTTCATATAGAGTTATATGTTTTTTTTTTTTTGGCCAGCAGTAAGTGGAAATATAATAACTGGCTGGGCTGACTTGTTTGCTTTTGTGTGTGATCAACAATCGAGTCGAGTCCGAGTCCGAGTCCGAGTCTCAGACTGACAATTGCTGTCAGTTTATGCTGCTTGCCACATGTGTGACAGTAATCATGTTCAATCATGTTTTGTTTGGCATAAACTTGAGCTTTTTTTTTTACTGCCTGCGCTGACAGCAAACGGAACTGCTGCTATTGAAGGGTGTGGGGGCTGCCACAAAGACTTTATTAAACTGACTGTGTGTGCAACAAATCTGTGGCTGTTGCTGCTCTTGTTAAACAGTGGGCAGTTTTAATAAATTCAACAGCTACGCAGTCAGCAAAAAAGTAATAAAATATTAATGAAATTCCAAACACCTCGACGCTTGACTGTGTCTGTGTGTGTGTGAGCTAGAAGTAAAACGCTTGGAACTCGAGGCACGCTCGGTACTTGCTGCTGGCGCCTTGAGAGCAATTTTTTTTCGCTTTTACTCACTTTTGTTGTTGTTGCTGTTGCTGTTGCTGCTGCTAACAAAGCACGCACCGGACGAGGCGCTGCCAACGACAGACACTGCTGTATGCCACTTCCGGCAAAACGTGGCAGACACACACACACACACACACACAGACACAAAAGCTGGCAATGTCAGGTGTTGTGGCCATAATTTCGCACCTCAGCAGCTCCAGCAGTAGCTTAGACAAATATATGCCGAGCTACAATTTAAGTTTAAATTTTTGCAATTGTATAAAAAATTTGCTGAGCAGCAGCGCAAGAAAAATTCTATGCGAAATTCAATTTGAGTTTTCTCTGCTTGCTGCAAAACAAAAGCACAGCAGCCACAAAAGTAGACGGGAAATTGATTTAAAAAAAAAAATACGCACGCTGTGTTGGCCTAAGTGGGTTTGGGCCATAGGGTTGCCCTAGCCGCATAGGGTTGCGAAAACAAATTAAAGTAAATTCCCCAATTTCATTTTGTGGTAGCTACAAAAAAGAAAATATATATAAAATTGAATGAAACAGCAGCTTGAGCGCCAGGAAATGCAGCCAACTAAACAATTGCATTTGTTTCAACTTTGGGGGGTTTGGCTGCTCTCTCAAGCTTTGTGGCTACAAATTTAAGAAATATTGCTCAAGATTTGTTTGCATTTCTAACGTCCTTGGGCTTGGCAACTTTGCCCAGATAAATACGAAAACAAAAAAAGTTTTAATGATGCCACATAAATCAGTGCATAGCAGCTAATGCTGAATAATACGCACACACACACACACTCACACACACGCCTACATTTTCATTATGACAATATGGAAAGTTTGCACAATTCGTTACACTTGCCTAAAGGACACGCAAGGACAATTTGAATTTGATTAAATTGTGTGCCCCATGCATTTTCATTGCCATGAATTTCAGCGCAGCAATAAAAAAAACACACACTGAAATAAATAAAATGATATAAAAGTTCAGGCAGTACTCAACTATAAACTGCAGCTAACTTTTTGACTTTTACTTTGGACGCTTTAATAAAGTGTGAAAATGTGCGAAAGAGCAACAGAATGGAAAATCCAAACGCGTTGTTAAACTACAAGCAACAGTACAAAAGAATGAGCAACTCTCAGAGAGTGAGAGAGAGAGAGAGAGAGAGAGTGAGCTGCGATGCGAGCTAAGTCAAGTTGTGCGCCAAGTTTAGCCTGAAAATCGATACGTGAGATTGCCCAGCAGATTGCCAAACTACTACATGACCCCACTCACTTTATGTGGGTGTGTGACACTTGCAGAAATAATACAAAATTATAAAAATAAAGCCTGAAATCAAAGATATATATAGCTAAGATTTAAGCCTTACAAAATTCAGTGGTTTATGTAGTTCAATTTGAGTAGAAAATTAGATGCAAGCACCAAAAACTCTGTAGATAAAATTTAAGCACTAAAAAGTGCAGTTTTCAATTTTAAAAATTAATTTAGAATTTTATTTAATTTAGAATGCTAAACTACTGTATTCTAAATTAAATAAAATTCTAAATAAGTTTTTTAAATTAAAAGCTAAGTTTTAGAATTTCTTGTTTAAAAAAATCAATCCATGTTTTTCCAAGATTTTCTCTACTCATTTAAAAGGAGTTTTTAAGCTACAACCTCATTAAAATTATTGGTTTTCCATATATTAATATTATATTATAAGATTTCGCAAGATAAATGAGTCAAGACGTACTTTGCTGGACTTTTGGGTTCAGCTTAGCTTCAAAATTAACTAATAAAGTCATAAGCTGCTGAAAATATTGTGTTTCTAATATTTAAAAATATAATTCTGAATAAATATATAAAAAAATCTAAGCCTCAATTGAAAACTAGTTGCACTTTCAGTGTGCACGCACTTTTCTCACTGTGTAAAATCTTGTAGAGTTGCTGTTGCTAGTTGCTGCTGCTGCTGCGGCAAAGTATTTCATAAATTTTTCAACGCTTGAAAATGTTATTTATATTTCATGGCAATGGCTAAAAAGAAAAACTTTGGCGCAGCACGAACGACTACAAATCGTGCGTACAGCCAACAAAACTGAGAAGCCAAGACAAATCGCTGCCCGGACGAAGAAGAAGAAGAAGCAGCAGAGAAGAGCGGAAGACCTGAAGAAGAAACTTTTTACACTTGGCCATGGCCAATGTCGCGTTACTGGCGAACGCTTTACGGCTTCGTTTATTACGTGTGAAAAGGCGCAAGGCGGCATTCAACACCAACACAAAGTTTGTGGCACACACACACACACTTTGCTGTGTGTTGCACGTGCAAATGGCCAAAGCTGCGCCTAAAATGCGTTTCTAGGCGAAAACTTTGATGAGTTGTCCGCATGACTGACACTTGAAATAAGTTACGTTTCATATTTATTTTTGGGGACAAAAAGGACACAACTTGTTGTTGTTGTTGTTGTGACAGCTATCAATATAATTATAGGCAACTCTTTTGGCCACGCGATATTAGCAGCGTTTGTTTGCAACAGACACGTGCCCCAGACACTCGCCGTGTGGCGAGTTGTGAACGTGAATCGTTGTTGGGTTAGGGTTAGAGCTACAAGCGCCTGACAACAGTTGACAGTTTGCCACCTGCAAAGTTGACCTAAGTCAACAATTAACTTTGACATGCAACTGGCTACGTAGGACTAAAGCTTAGCTGGGTGGGTTGGGGGGTTGAGTGGCTGGGCGGGCTGGCAGTTTTTCAGCTGCTAATAAATTTATTGTTGTACAAATTTGTTAAACAACTTGAGCTTAATTATACAAATTTACGCGAACAAATGAAACGAAACTGCGCGCTCTCTCTCTCTCTCTCACACACACTCTTTTGTGCGCTGTCTATATTTGTGTGCGGTCTATAATTAGCGTCTGGCTGCTGCTGCTGCTCTCTGTGCCAGCTGTGAGTGTTAATTGAATAGAAGCGTCTGCTGGGGTCGGGGGTGGGGCAAGGTGTTTGTGTGTGGCAGCCAATTTGCCATAAACGCACAGGTCAGTGCATGTTCATTCATGCAGAGTGCACATTTTGCATATAATTGAATATGCCGCCGCCGTCGCTTCATCTCTATTTCACCACTTTGGGCTGACCACTTATTGATTTATGCAAATATTGACACATCAATTAATATGTCAGCAAAAGCGAAAAAGAAAAAAAATATTGAGGCTTCGCCGCTGCCGCTTTGTCTGTTGCTTTGGCTCTAATGCTAATTGAAATTTGCGGTTGCTTGCGGTTGTTGCATACACTTCTACTTGCAACTTTGTGGCAAGCCAAACAATCACTTGTAGCTCTTTATGTCAAGCCATAAACATGCCCAAAAAAAAAGCTCAAACATATCCTTAACAACATTATGTTAAGGAAAACATATTTATATGTGTGTGTGTGTGCGCGTGTGTGTGCTCAAGATGTTGCATAAATAAAATAAATAAAAATTAGCATAGACAACGCGCGTTTTTTACGCTGTGTGTGGTGGGTGGGGGTTGCTGGCAAATCAGCCTATGTACATAAATAAAATGAAAATAAAATCAACTGATGACGACAACGACAAAATTATTGTCGCAGTTTCGCTTTGTTGATTTTGAACGCATAAAAATATGCGAAATTATTGACACGCATATATTGGGAAAATTATAAATTTTTGTGCAGCAAAAATTGCTAAAAATAAAATTGCGCTATATTTCATTTATTTTTGCTAGACATAGCAGAGCTAATAATTTTTATTTGAAGCAGCGCAGTGCTGTCAGTTAAGCTTTTTTCACGCTAAATCAAGCATAGCTACAAATTTATTAGCTTATAATATTTTTAAATAAATTAGAGCTAAAATATGTATATTAATTCATGAATGAATTATGAGTATTAATTCATATCGTAACTTTAACGAAATAGTTTCACTTCAAATGTTTTTCAGCATCAAAATATGGGAATTTTTTTTCCCTGTTTTGTCGATTTTTACCTAATTTTATTTATTTATATTATATTGAAATTTTTTCTATTTAATATAAATGTGCAATTAAATGTTTTGTAAGCTTAACAATTATTAAAAATTGTGCACAAATAATTACGCGATTTATTTTTAGCTTATTTCTACTTAATTCTTGGCAACACTGCGTATGATTTTGTCTAGGCTTGGAGCGTCTGGAGCTGTAAAAATACAAGACACATGCAAATTATAACGAGTCAAGGTTGCCGAAAAGCTGCAAAAAGGCGCTTTCATTTTGCTGTTGCGTAAAAATAAATAAATTTTATTTTCTATATTTTGATTGTGGAAATTTATGGCGTGAATCAGCAGCTGGGGTGGGGTACAGGTGTTTGGACTTGATTGGGTCTCGTTTTTTCACACGCACTCAAGCAGCGTTAACAATCTTTAATTGGCTCTAAATTTATTAGATGCTTAGACTAATTGACTTGTTGTCTCGCTTGTAATTGCGGCAAGTCAAGTGGGCGTGGTCTGTTGCAGCTGTGGCATGCAAATTGTTGACAGAGGCAAAAGCTGCCTTTGAAAGCATTTGAAGAATTGCTGATATGTGTGTGTGTGTTTTATTTTGCAGGCAGGAAGGGCATGACTTTCTCCTTTTTGGAGATGGAAATGCAAAAAAAAGAAAATGTTGGGCAACAAAAATGAAAACGAAAAGTTTTTTGCAACGAAAATGAAAATCTGAGTTGAGTGATGAGTCTGTGCTGTCTAAGGTTTGAGTGTGTGTGTGTGTGTGTGGCAATTTAATAAGCATAATAATCAAAAAGAAAGAGAGAGTGAGAGTGAGCAAGAGATATGATGATGATGATGATGTTGCGTCTACGCTTCGTGACAAAATGACATTTTGCTACCAGAGAGAGAGCAAGCAAACGTTGTAGCCCAGACATGCCACACAGTTGGGGCATGCCACACATACACAGCTCACGCCTACCAAGAACATTTTGCCGCAGGCTAGCCGCCCAGCGAGAAAGAGAGAGAGAGAGAGAGAGTGAGTACAGGTAATGAAGCAACTGGCAATGAAGCAAGAAGCAGCAGCAGCAAACGGAAAACGGCAATGGCAATGGCAACGGCAACGGCAACGGCAACTGAACGGAATTGAGAGACGACTTGACGTTGGGTTGTTATTTTAAAATTTAAATTTCTGTATAAATATGTTCACGCACACACACACACACACTCGCATGTGTGTGTCTGTGTATTGGTGCATAAGCATGCCCCAAAGTTGTCGACGTCATTAAAAGCCAAAAGACGACGTCGACTCCAAGAAGAAAAACTCACTTAAAATTTCAACGCACGTGAAGGAGTCGCCAACAGGAAAGGGACGACCAAGCCAAGCCAACCCAAAAAAAAAGAAGGAGCATAAAAAACTGTTCAGTTCGTATTTTTCTTTACTTTTCTTCTTATTTTGTTTATGCTTTGCTTGTTTGTTGCTCCTCTCGCTTAACGGTAAACTGTGCGGCCAACTTCGCTGCATATTTATTTGTTGTTGGGGCCACGGTAATGAAATTTAAATATGAGCAGGCAGCAACATGCTCAACATTACATATTACATGGCCAAAAGGCTTTTATAAGTAAATTGCTTGTGAAGTTGCGCCCCGAAAATCGATTTACAAACAAAATTATTGAAAATCTGCGCACTCAAAAAATAAATTCAGCTGGCTGCTCTAATTACTTGAGTTCCACACCCAAATACCGCAGCTTAAAGTCCACATACAGTCGAGTGTAGAGTTTTTGAGGATCGCAGAAACAGAAATTGAGCAAATTTAGTTTGTGCGCAGCAGTTGAGCCTCAAAGAGCTCAAAACACTTGTGTCTAAAAAATGTTGAAAGTTGTGACAAATTTTAAAAGCAAATTAATTGTTTGGAAAAAGACGCGTCCTTGGCTTAGAGCTAGTCAGAAGGCGTAGCTTTGATTAAGTATACGCTAAATAAATATTTAGTGGGTGAGTTTAATATAAAAAAACATAAAAAATAATCAAACAAGCCTAAGCTGCCCAGTGTAGAAAAAATATAGATTAAAATAGAGCAAATATTGTGAAAAGTCTAGTTCAGTATTTAAAAATAATTTATTTATGTTTATTTATATAAAGTTATTTATATATAAGTTAAAACTTAAGCTTCAGGGGAGGCAGCCTTAGCTACTGGGGCTTTCGACTATAGTAAATTAAATATATAAATTGGCTGTAATAAATTAAAAAATAATATTAAATTGTTTACGACAAAATATTTATTTTTGTGCGCTAAAGAAAATATTAATAAAATCCCAGATTTAATGGAAAAATATCTTTAAATTGCTGGCATAGAGCCAAAAGGTTTAAGAATAAAATAATTAAATAAATACACTAAGAAAGTCTTAAAAATGAATATGAAAAATTCTAGTTTAAATTGGTTTAATACGAAATACGCAATTGTTGTGCCATTTGTTCCATTTGAATGAAATCCTAATGATTTGTTTTCGTTGCTTATTTTTGTGCTCGACCTTGTATCCAGAGCCCTATGCTCAAGTTACCCAATCATGTGATTCATGCACATTGCGTTGCAATAACATTTAATTTTAGCTGCTTTTAAATTATTTAAATGCGGCTTACTTGACGCCCAATAAAATGTGCGCTAAGCACAGCGTTAAAGCTAAGCTCACACACCTCTCTACCCCCCGCCCCTCTTCATTGGCTGCTTGGCCAACTCAATCAAGCTAGACAGCAGCCTTTTAGCACAAGCTACGACGACTGTGAGTGCAAACAATAAATCCATTGTGGCCAAAGTAAAATCTGGCTCAGCTCTTGGCGCTCACTTGAAAAGCCACTTCATCGTCAACTGACTCCCCGCTCCCCGCTCCCCTCTCACTCACTCTGATTGCCGCTCTGCTTTCTACAAGCCATTAACATTGCTCAGGCGTGTACAAAAATAAACACTTGAGACTGAGACGTCGACGTCGAGAACAACGACAACGCCGCCGCTGCCGCCGGTTTGGTTAATGCTAAGCAAGTGCCAAGGCTAAGACTCGGATTGAGAACGAAAGTAAAATGTTAATCAAGCTGATTGAGTTGTCGAGCCTTGCACACACACACACAGACGCAAATGGCAGTCTAATTTTAGGCGCAAAAGGCTTTGTTGCAACAACAAGACAGAAAAACACAAACGCTTATTAACAATTCCATTCGAGCGTAAAAGCCAAACACACGCGCTCGAGTGCGAGTCTAACAGATGAAAATAAAGGCGCAAGGTGCAAAAACCGACAATAAATATGCGTTAACTTCTAATAGAGACAGTGCCCCAGAGAGAGCGACAAGTGAGGACGGGGGCATGCCACGCAAGGTGGTGCGTGTGCAAAAACATGCAAATCCCCAAACAAACAATTTTAGCCAAGGGTATAAAAACGGAAGACAGCAAGATTTCTTAAGTGGCATTCTGATGAGGATGGCAGCAAAAGAGGAAAAAAAAAATCGATGCATGACATAAAGATGAAAGCAGCCAGAAAAAAAGGGCTCGCAAAAAAAAGGGGCGTGTTGCGTTACGCGCTCGTTATTGTTTTTATTTTTAATAAAAAGACAAAAAGCCAAAGATGTTGCAAGCCAAGCCCCAGCGCCAAGAAGTGTCAACGTGCAGCTGTTGACACAGTGCAGGATGTGCCAGAGACAAGCACCGAACCCACCACCACCACCACCAGCACCGCCAGCGTTGCCTTTAACTGCTGTAGCTACCAATAAGCGCAGCGGGGTAAACTGTTAATGCCAAAAGCTACAAAAAAGGGGCGATATTAGTGGCAAGTTTTGCATATGCGATTGAATAAGAAATACAGTGGTGAGTCGTTAGAAGCGACAGTCAATTTTTATATGCAACACTTAGTCAGATTACTATTTTATATGAAACAGTATGCAATATAATGACATTAGCGTTTACGATATTCGCACTTACGATATTCGCACTTACGATATTCAAATTTACGATATTGCACTTACGATATTCGTTTTTGATGTGCAGTAAATTAAAAAATCATTTTGCAGCTTAACCTCTTAAGTTTTTTGCGCCTTTGTATCGAGTCTTCACTGTATTTAAGCTGAATCAATTCATGTGATGATATGCCAGGATATGGCAAGGGATAACCAGCCAATTGAGGTTGTCAGCTGCAGTCGGCATGCGCAAAATTTATGCGCAATAGCGCAAAGAAGAAGCAGGAAAAAAGTCAAATAAAAGCAAAAGAAAACGAAAGCCAAGGTTGAAGCAGCAGCAGCAGCAGCAACAACAACAACACAGGACACACGTATGCAACGCGCCGCAGAATATGCTATACAAACTGTTCAAGTTGTTTACACAAGCGAATAATGAGCCAACGAGACGGAGCGGCCATATTGGTTTTTTCTTTTTTTTCATTTTTTGTTTGGGCTTTTCGTCAGCTCTCTCCCCTGTTCGTTCGTCCTGCTGCCAACATTTGTTTTTCTTTGCATAATCTTTGGCGCTTAATAATGTTTAGAGGCACGGCGACATTTCTCGAGCGTTCATAGCTCACACGCAAACTTGCGGCTTGTGCTGATTTCGTTGCTCTGCACCTTGCGCCGCAACATGCTCGTGTTTCTTCTTCTTCTTATAATATACATTTTTATTTTATTTCATTTTTTTCTGTTTTTTCGAGGGTTGCTGAACGCGCCATTAGTCTTTGGAAATAGCTTAGAGCAAAATTTACATTATTAAGCTTTGGCTGCCAGCGAATTTCCATTTCCGTCCAGCCTTAGCTTGGGTGTGGGTGCTTGTGGGGGGGTGTGGTGTACTAACGGTAACATTAATGCTGCGTTATTACAACGCAATGTCAATATTTATATTTTTGACAATTTTCGCTGCAATTGTTTGACGAAGGGTTTGTGCGTTTGCCTAAATTAAATAATATTGGCAACCCAAAACGACGAATAAGCGGCCCGTAAGCTCTAAAGGACTTTGACACACTAATTGAGGGCACAGCACAATGCTAATGACCCAACGAGCGACTCTTAAACATAATTGTAGCTTTAATACACACGCATAAATTTTACTCATAATTTGTTTTCTCTTTACTCTACAGGTATGTACAACTTTTGAAGCTTAAAACCCAAACAATACAAATAACGTGAGTTGTGCAATTATCTAATAGATCAAGACTTTCACTCACAAAAATAATTGTATAACAATGGATGCGTCGTTTAAGCAATAGAAAGTGCGCTCAAAACAAAAAAAGTCAAAACAATTAGCCGATTTATGAACGAACTCAATTCGCAACAATGCGCACTAACTCGTGCTGATTATTGAACCATCAAAGTAAACCAAACACATGAGTCAAAGAGCGAGAGCGAGAGCGAGACAGCGTCTAATTAATCAAACGCTTGCGCTTGCTTGAGCTCTAAATGGAAATTAAATTGACGCGTTCTCTATCTCTAAGAGGCCATTAATTTTCATAAACAGATGGAGCAACAGCTACAGCTACAGCTAATCGAATTGAGTTTAATGAAAATGAGCAAAAGTTGTTTGATAATTTGATTAGTGTAGCCAACTACAATTTAAAGCAAGAGCAGAACAGCTTTAGCTCTATAAAAAGAGCAGCAGATATATCCACAATAACTCAATCAATCAGCGCGCTTTTTAAAAAATATGTTTCCACATATGAGTGGAGAGCAAAGAGCAAGAAGAAACCATAACAGGCCATAAAAATTGAGCCACCGCAAAAGCGAAAATAAACAAAATGTTGTGCTAAATTTTGTTATTTATTTATTTAGCTTGGAACAAATCGCAGCCAAGTTGAAAAATAATTCATCAAAGCGCGCACACAATTTTTTTTTCCAGTGAGATATTAATCAGTTGAAGAGTTCGTTGGGGCACACAACACATGTGGCAAAGTCCAACAAGTTTTTTTGAGTTGAGTTGGCGGCGCTTTTGAAAGTCTATTGCGTATTGTTTATAATCTGCGCCCACGCAAGTTTGTAGGCGAGTGTAGTGAAGCTTGAAAACAATTAAAAAACATTTGACATTATTTTGTTCAATCTTGTGTTGACAACAATTTGCTTTGTGGTCATTAAGCATATTTAGCTTGGCAATAAAGTTGTCACTAGCTTAAAGCTGCGCTGAAGTGAAAGGGCCAAGTGACATGTTTTTGATTTGTTATATGTGATTGAGTCGGTTATATTGTTGATAGCGCTATATAGTACGTGTGAAAGGAATCAGGAAATCGCTACTAACTAACTTTCTAAGCCAGCAGCTATAGCTTTAAACACACCCACGCTTACATTATAAATTGTTAACAATTTATGGCATAATTTTCAATTTGAAGTATTTTTGTGCGGCTCGCGACTTTTCAATTACCAATCACCTGCAGCGCCGACGCCAACAAGCGAATCGATTGCATAAAGTGTAAGTCGTATGAAAGTAAAAATTGAAAGTGGCCAAGGTAGGGCCGCCAAGCAATTAAAATTAAAAGTCTAAAGCAAACATTGACATTTCGACCGAGCGAGCGAGACATTTCAAGGTTGCATTAAAACGCTTTAAATGCCCCAAACAAACTGTCAGCGTAAAAAGTTAAATCACAAGCAATCAAATTGACAAAACGTCAGTGTAATAAAGCGTTGATAAACCGCAGCAGCAGCAGCAGCAGCAGCAATGCGAACGATGCAAGCAGCAACAACAAAAATTGATTAGAGCAGCGCGCCGAGGATCGAAGCCCGAGCAATCAGTGGAAACCACTACAAGGCAAAGCGAAAACCACAGCCAAGATCAGTGCAACTGCAACACAAGCTGCTGCTGCTGCTGGGGCACGACTCACGACTACGACTGGGAGCGGCATTGCAAGTTGCATTCAGACACGTTTGTGGCAACAGCAGCGCAGTCGCTGCCCAAGCAATTTACAATTTAATAGCGCGCCGCAAAATCGAACGATCCACAATCGAAGCCGAAGATCAAACCCAAAAGAAAGAGAGAGAGAGAAGCAAAAGTAGATGCAACTGGCTTACAAAGATAAGCGCGACTGGGCTATGAAAATGAATTCAAGTTTAGCTAAATTAAAATATAAATTCTATTAAATGCAATTCAATTCATTAATTTAGCACTTAATGCTTAATTTCTTTAATCTCTTGCGCTTATCTCAAGCTCGTAACGCATTTAAATAAATTCCAAAAGGGCATCAATTGAATTGAGTTCTAGGCCAGCGGTCAACTGATGTCAGCTTGTTTCTAGCTATATAGCTATATAGCGAGACTGTTGACTTTTCATTTCCTTTTCTCATCAGTTGATTGTTGGAAATTGTTGATGGTACTTGTTGCTAGTTTAGTGATTTTTGTTGTTGTTGCTGCTGCACGATGATTGCCCACAGCAGCAGCAGCAGCAGCATGAGCAGCTGCTTTGCAAGATGCCGCATGCCGCATGCCGTTGTTGCAAGCTCTTCTGCCTAGTTGCAATATATTTGCTGCGCTTATTTATGTGCGCGACCTTATAAGGCGCACTAGCTAGGCCCAATCCAAATCCAAGCAGCACACTCACTACCATTTTCTTTAACCGCTTTTGGCCATATTCAATTTTTGTAGCAACAAGTCGCGCGCACTGGCCGAACGCTTCTTTGCGCCTTTGGGCCAAACGTTTTTGGTTACAAAGCGTTTGCTGCTGCTGCTGCTGCTGCCTTTTTTTTTTCATTTTCTTGTCTCTCTCTTGTCGCGCTTTGTTCTTTGTTATTGTTGTTGGCTTGGCTGTTGCCTCATAATTTGTGCCGGGCCTGGCCTGGTCTGGTCGGGCCGTTTAGGCATGCGTAATTTTCGGCTCTGTTTTTGGAGCTGGCTACATTGTTATAGCCTCAAAGACCATTTTTGGAGGCGTTCCGGCTTAAATGTATGCATGTGTATAGAAGCTTTGTACATTGTGTACATGTGTCTGTGTCTGTGGCTCGAACAATTATAATGCTCTAGGCCAGCAACATTTTATTGTCTGATCGTGTGTCGGCTTAGCGAATATCAATTTCATTGACTTGTAAATACATGAGAATTTCGTAGGCCTAACACACAAGCAACTATTAAATTATCGTTAGAGCTCTACACATTTGTAGATTGTAGAGTTTAGCAAAGCTGTTGATTAAACATTATTAATTATAAATTAGCAACAATTTATTAAGTTAAGCTCAATTGATAGACAAAGCAGCAGCTATTAATTAACAAATAGTTACGCTATCGATATAATTTGCATATTAAACAAATATTTAGGCGAAAATTTGATAGCACAAATCGATAAAACGCAAGCTATAATAATATAGCAAAATAATATACAGCGCATTCATCTATTTAGCTTAAATAATAGAAAAAGAAAAAGTTATCGATAGTATCGATATAATTGCGTAATATATCAAACAAAGTAAACTATTTTTGAATTGAAAATAGTCTATGAATTTATTCTGATATGCTATAGATAAAAGCATTTTGTTCAAAATGCTTTGTGTTTAATACTTAATCTGTAGCTACAAATTATCGATTTAATCGATAAACGCAACGACTGCTGAATACATTTCAGTACTTTTACCTAAACAAATTTACCTTCTTATGCTATTGGGGCTATGTTTTGTTCCTAGCGTAGCGCATAAAATATTGCAACGATTACGATAAGTCTCAGCTTATGCGTCTAGCTTACTACGCTTCCAATTACTCGCACTCTTGGTCATTCCCCAGCAAGCACTTAACCTTCAACAGAGCCGCAATACATCAACAGGCCAGCAAATGTGATTGTATTGCAACTCACAAAAGCTTCAGCTAAAAGGAGAAAAAAATTGTATTTTGCCAACAGCCAATGAATTTGACAGCAGCCGCCTGGCTCAAGCTGAAGCTCAAGCTAATGATTTAAAGTTGCTTTTACTAAGCGAAAGCGAGAGAGAGAGACTAATGTTCTAATTAACCATATGCTACATCATTAACTGCAGGCGGAACGACTTTGAGTTGAGACACAACGCAATGCGAGAACGCAAACAGAGTTGTTGGCAAAAGACAGACAGACAGACGGACGGGCAGACAGCATGTAGCCGATGCGAGCCAAAAGCTCAGGTTCTCCTTTAGCGAAAATTGCGAATCATTCTTCATGCTGTCAAAATGTCTGACAGCTAATCAGCAATAACTGTCATTTAGCAAATAGTTGCTCATATTTGCACTTAAGCAAATAACCAGAGACCCCAATACACATCAGAGAGAGCAAGCGAGAGCAACTGACATTGACAGGCATTGGTAATGGGGAAGGCGCTGGACATGAAAAGCGCGCATAAGTGGCAGGCGAGGGACAAGCGAGTTGCCAGTCAAGGGTCTCGCTGTCTCTGTCTCATTGGTAACACTTCCGTTAAAATCGCAACGGTCGTCGTCGTCGTCGTCATTATTGCCATTGTCGTCTAACTGTGACTCATGTCCATAACAGTCAATAAACATAAACATGGCTCTCGTACATGGAGCCACAGCCAAATGAATGATGGACATCGAGTGTGGCTCTTTTTGGTGCCACAGCCCGAACCGAATGTTGCTGCTGCTGTTGCTGCTGCTGTGTCTGCAATACCGGTAACCAGCAACCCGGCAGTCAGTCAGTTAATTCTTGAGCCACTGACTAAAGCGCATCATTAGCAACCCAAAAATAGTAGCCAGGCCAGCCATAGGGGCTTGTGTTGGGTTGGGCTGTCGTCTCTCTCTCTCTCTCTCGAGCTGCCCATTTGCTTGATTTCGTACGAAATGAGCTGCTTTAATGTTTAGCAAAACGGTAAAGTCGTTGTCTATATATTTCCTCAACTGAAGTCAGCTATTAACCTTGGATGTTGTTGATGCACAGCAAACTTGAAAGTCGCTACAACTACAAACTACTAACTGCACATGGGATCAACAGCAGCAGCAGCAGCGATAGCAGCAGCATCATCATCATGCATTGCACGAAAAACCGCAAGCTCTAGCTAAGGTTGGCTAACTGCCAGTTTTTTGGTAGTTTGGGTAGTTTTCTCTGAGCTGCTTTTTCACTAGTTTTTGGTGATATATGCCACGCACGCCAGCAAAGCAGCAGCAGATGCAGCAAGTATGTGGCACAAAAAAACTTGCACATAGTTCAGGGAATAACGCAAGTTGTTGTTGTTGTTGTTTGTTGCTATGACATAGACACATATGTTGCAGTTAATATGGAGGGAAATCAAAAGAAATACAAATCGTATAAGAGCTGCAGTAATAGTATAGGTAAATTCTTAGAAATTTGCATGCTACAGTTTTTTGTAATTTCTGCTAAAAGCGTTAGAGTTCTCAGCACTTTTAAAGCAGCTTAATGTGCGGCATATATATACGTAACTATATAGCAAGTTTGCAGTCTGTAGCTTTTGTAGTTGCAGAGAAATTGTTGCTCATACATACGCTAAAAATGTGTAAGCAGTTGCAGCAATTAGCTAAGCTTAGTGCATTAGTAAATGCTTGAAAAAATATAAAATGTTGCAGCTTAGTTGGCAACAAAGGGAGGCAGCAAAGAAATTTCGTAGTTTATCTAAAGTCATACATCAGACTTTTGGTTGCAGTTGGCGCTGCTGCTGCTGCTGCTGCTGTTGCTGTTGGTTTTCGGTTAGAGAGCGAGGTCACTTTGGCTTGGGTATGCAGACTTCACATTGATGGCACACGATGTGGCGCTGTGGCAGCTGCAGATGCAGATACTGCAACTGAACTAAGAGCGCAGCGCTTTGTTGAGTTTTTTTTTTTTTGTGGCTGTCTTGGCAACGCTTAAGCGCTGCACCGCATGTGATTACCCAGCAGTTAGTCTTGCTCTTGCTCAGTGGCAACAACAACAGGCAACCATTTGCTAGATGCTGCTGCTGGCTGCTGCTGCTGCTGCTAAATTGCCGCTGTGCGCCAAATAGAATTTGAAAACCTCTAGCCCCCGCATAGAAAGCGAGAGAGTCTTGATTGACCTTAAAGCTTGAACCTGCGACACGACACGACCATAAGTAACTGTACATCTTGCCACACACACAGACACAGACACACCTTCGACTGCTTCGTGCCGCGCTTTAATTCACTTATAATTTGTATGTGTGTGTGTGTGCGCTTGCAACTACTTGCGGCACGCACTTAACTCTCGCATTTCACTTGATTGCAACGTTTTATTTTTTGCGCCAACACTTGCCGCAAGGCAGAGAATTTACATTGTGGGAAAATATTATTTTCATTGCCCCAGCGCGTTTTTAATTGCTTGATTATTGTGCGGCCCACAGTTTGCTACACATTCAACGCCATTAATTAACAATTGTTGTTATTAATTAATGCTTCGAATTCTAATTTGCACACAAATGATTTATGAAGCGCATGCCCACAGTTTAGAACTTTATAACAATTTTTAAAATGTCAAAAGCTTTGCCCCCGCAGTATGTTGAATCTGCATGTTGTACAATGTTTTTATTTTATGATTGATCGCTGCTTAAAGAGCAAGTTTCGTTTTTTGTATTCGGGGTGTGGCCCTTAGGGTTAAAGAGTTACACATGGCGCGCAGCCCTGGACTGAGAAGAATTATTATTATGTAAGCTGCAGAGCAGTTGGCATTATAATAATAATTACTATATAAAAATATGTTTGCATGATCGATGTGGCTGTTGCAACATTTGTTGTGCCACTAAAATCTGCATTTTTGTGCTTCACAGCGCTGAAGATGATGCATGTTTCGCAACTGTTGTTAATTAACAAACACCCCGAATATTTAAAGATCATGCCAATGTAAAATGTCAGATTTGACAGATCGCTTTGTTCCGGGCGTGGCAGCAACATTCGTAATGCGATGAAGTGCTCAAAAAACTTATTGACTGACATCTCTTTTATAACTTTATACATAACAATAAGCGTTGCTTGTCGCTGTGTGTGTAAAATTTAATTAAAAAATTATTGCGCTATGCATAAATTTGTTCTTTTGTTTAGTTGGCTGTAGAGTTGGCTGTCAGCAATAAAAATGTGAGTCCTACACACACACAAATGTATTTTCATAGCTCAGCATTATTTTATAATAACATCAGTCAAGTCTGCTAACAAAAGCATTAACACACACACACACACACAGCAGAAAGTATTGTACTTATATATAAATTAATTTTAAAATGCCTTTGCTGCTTGCTGACAGTTCTCTCTCTTGCTTAATTGCTTTCTTAATTAAATGTGTTAAGGCATAAAAAAAAAAAGGATATGAAAGCGCGACAGACGACGCGACGTGCGCTTATGCAAAGGACATTAAGTTGACAACAAGGCCAGCAACAACCAAAAGCGTTGACAATTGTCTCGCTGTCTATGTGTGTGTGTGGCCCACTAATATGAAATGTATTTATGCCATAAATTATGATCTAATTGCATGAAATTGTCGTTGAAGTTGAAGCTCAAGCCGAAACTGGAGCAAACGCAAACGCAACTAAATTACATGTTAATTTGCCTTTTAACATTAGAAATTAGCAGCTAATATAGCTGAGCACATTAACCAGCATAAACTGGTTAAACTAATTGCAGCCGCAGCCAAAGAGCGTTATAAATATTTAATGCATAGCGCTCTAATCAGCTGTTAAAGTAGCAAATGTGAGTAGTTAATTTAAAAAAGAAAATATTAAATAGATTAGCTGGTATAACTAATTAGCAGCATTAGTAATTAGATTAGACTGCGATTAACTGAAAAGTAATGAGGCATTTTTTAAGATAATAATTAATTACGTATAATAATTCGAAGTTTACTTTGTTTATTGTCAAATATTTTTTTTACTTTGCATAAATATTTATTTTCTTAGATTGCGACTCATTGAAATCACAACTAACTGAAAACTATTAAGCGATTTTTTAAGATAATACAAAATAATTAAATTCGAATAATTATACAAAGTTTATTTTGTTTATTCTCAAACGTTTTTTTTTCCTTTTTGAATATGAAATGAAAAGAAAGCAAATAATTCTTTTATTTTTGAATTTGAAGATTAAAACCTTTTTTTTTACTCTTTGTAAATTTATTATCTTTCTTTTATACTTATTAAGTAAATAATTGAATATATTTCAAGACTAAAATGTTTTTTTTTTTACTTTTTGCATAATTATTTATTTTCATAGATTGCGATTACAATAATCACAAATAATTGAAAAGTAATAACAGATTTTTATAGATAATACAGAATAATTAAATTCGCATAATAATCGGAAGTTTATTTTGTTTATTGTCAAACGTTTTTTTATTTTTTGAATATGAAATATGAAATGAAAAGAAAGCAAATAATTATTTTATATTTATTTGAATTAGTAATTGAATATATTTCAAGCTTAAAATGTTTATTTTACTATTTATTTGTATTAGTAATTGAATATATTTCAAGCTTAAAATGTTTATTTTACTTTTTAAATAATTATTTGCTTTCTTTCTAGATTAAAACGTTATTTATTACTTTTTGCATAATTATTTATTTTCTTTTATATTTATTTGAATTAGTAATTGAACATATTTCAAGATTAAAACGTTTATTTTACTTTTCGCATATTTATTTATTTTCTTTTATATATTTCAAGATTAAAATATTTAAATTGATTAGTAAAAGTCATTTAGCTGTAACAGCTTTGTTTAGAAATTTTATTTTGCTAGCAAAGTTGCCTCATAGCAGCACATTGCACAATTTAAAAAACTGCAAATATTTTTATTTATCATTTTGTGCTGCCAAATTCCAAACAAATGTTTTGTACACTGCCACAAAAAGAGGCACAAGCAATTATACGCAGCTGTAGCTGCAACAGACATTTTAGGCAAAGTCAACTAAACTTTGAGCAACAACAGCAGCAGCAGCAAAAAAAAGCTGCAATATATATGCCAAACTGTCAACGCGAAGCAAACACATGAGGCACGGCCCCCAAACAAGCGCAAAAAACTGGTAGCAGCAACTGTTGCTATTAGACAGCAGCAGCAGCAGCAACAGTGGCAACAACAGTAGCGCTGAAGTCTTTGAATAACAAATAATAAAAGCAAATATTATGCGGCTAATGCGACTGCGCAGCGCCTGCAGCCAACAGCCAACAATTGCTGGTAACAACAGCAACAACAACAACAGCAACATGTTGCTGCAACTTAATTAGGCATTCAGTCAAGGCGCTGCTTGCTGCTGTCAGTTGTAGCTGCGCGCAGGCGCCACACTTGGTGACCAAGCGAAATGTTAATTTGCAAACAGACTGACTGACTGACTGACTGACTGACAGACTGACGGCATGACGCACTGACTGTTTAGCAAACAGGCGCAGTGAAGTGAACAAAAGCGAAAACAGATGCAAAGTCAAGGCGCATGATGAATTGCCAAGCAGGAAATAATAGAGAGAAATATAATAATAATAATAAAAAACTCACCCTAGTCTTATAGCTAGTGCTGACTAATACCAAAACGAACGACGGGGCCTGCCTGCCACTTGAGGCGGCTTTGAGTCGCGACATGTTGCAAATACTCGAAACGTCAGTGGGGCAGCCAACTCATTATTTAATGTCAAAAATCTGTTTGCAAGTTATTTTAGCTGCGCGTAGCTAAAACTAACAAATGTCAACAGTTTTGCACAGTTGAAAGTCAACAGACAGCAAATCGATGCAAGTTTTGCTTTTCTTCAATAAACACACACACATACGAGTGTATGTGTGTGCGGCCTAATGACATTTACACGCATGCAAACACACATAAATCATTTGGCTTTTGTCAGTTCTGACAGCAGCCACAAAAAGAAAATCAAAAGCAAAAGAATGAGTGAAAATTATTAAGCAACTTGGCGCGCAACAATAAAAAATAAAGGATAATCCCAAGGAGAACAGCAAATCGATTTACAAGCTACGCTCGGTACACAATCGATTCGATTTGGTTAATCACTCATATATAGCCTGACTTGCTTATATGCTGATGAGGCAAATGCCAATTGCATTAAGCACGCTCTGCCCAGAGCCTCTGACTCTGAGATTTATATATATAATATTTTTTATGCCCCCTGACTTGAGAAATTGAACATGTCCTTTGCATATACGTAGCGTGTGTGTGTGTGTGTAGAAACAAAAACTATTTTATTTTATTTTTTTGGGTGTCAAACCCTCGAGCTCTTTGTTTTCTGCTAGTTCTGCTAGTTCTGCATGTGGGTCATGTGCCAAACCATCATTTTGATGGCCTAGACAATTGGGGTGTTTGTTTGGCTCTCTTGGCTGGGTTCGTGTCATTTATGGCTCTGCGTGTGTGACTGGAACAACCTAAGCTAGATACAGTTTATGATTGCCCCAGTTAGCAATGATTTATATGCGAAGCAAGAGAAATCGAAAAGAGAGTAGAAGAGCTGCATATGAAGCAAAAGCAAATATATTTTGCTTAAAAAAAAAATATAAAAAATATAAC